>NW_013952684.1:54040-71103 GCF_001266775.1 Austrofundulus limnaeus | reverse complement strand
ACACACACACACACACACACACACACACACACACACACACACACACACACACACACACACTTGTTTTTACATCCTTGTGGGGCCCGTCCATTGACTTCCATTCATATTTTGGTAATTTTATATCCTAACCCTGACCTACCAATCCTAAACCTAACCTCACAGGTACCTACCTGACCCTAAAACTAACCTAAACTCAATTCACACCTTGGTCCTAAACCCAACCCCCCACCCCTCCACCCAAAATCAGCCTCTGAAGTTGTGGGGCCCAAGAGCACTCGGTCCCCATGAGGATGCATTTTCCTTAAAACTGGGCCCCACGATGTAGGAAAAACAAGGGCACACACACACAAGTTTGCACAGCTATCYAATTGGGGACATTCCATTGACTTCCATTACATTCCTACAGCCTAACCCTGACCACAAACCCTAAGGCTAACCTCACAGGTACCTACCTGACCCTAAAGCTAACCTAAACTCAATTCACACCTTGGTCCTAAACCCAACCCCCAACCCACCAATGGCATTTAAACCAAATGGGGACTCGACTTTTGTCCCCAAATGCACCAGTTATATATAGGCATTTTGTATTAAATTTGCCCCAAATGTCACCAGAAACAACCCCTCCCACACACACACACACACACGCACACACACAGCAAAACCATTATAGTTGTTTTGCCTTCAGCAACAGGCAATAAGAATAAGACAAACATGCCAGCATATACTATAAAGGAACTATTCCAATTGGCACAAGGCTTCCATGTTTCTACACCTCATCTTCATCGTGCCGTACATCACTGACAGTTTACATGTGTGATGCAAGAAAACACAAAATAACAAACAAAATAACAACAGTGTGTTGTGGAAGTGGGTTCCTGTGTTGAAAAAATAACCAGTAGCAACTTTCTGCATAAAAGTCTCCCAGAAGGCAATAATGAGAACACTTATAACTTATTTAGCATTGGGGGTGGGGGTGGGGGAGTAAATGCAGAAATGGAAAATTAGATAAGAAAAAAAATTAACAAACAAAAAATAAATTCAGAGAAAAGACAAAAGTATGAATTTACCAGAATTTGTGTCTCAGTTTTTAAGTTTTGGGGCTGAATTCTGGTCAAGCTGTTCTTCAGGTTTCCCACACTGGCTCGTTCTTTACTTACATGAGTGACGAGCAACAGAAACTCCTGCCTCCAGCTTTGGTTGTCACTGACAGGCAGGGTGTAATGACATACAAACTCTGAAGAAAAATTAAATCGATTTAAAACAGACAGAAAAATTTGACAAACAGTTAAGCTATATTTGCTCACAGGTTTCCAGTTTTTCTTCGATCTGGAGATTTGTTTGCTTTCACTTGGAGGTTTCATCTTTCTGTTTCTCACAGACATGTTGTCCCTGTAATTCTCGAACTTTCACCTCATTATCAACCGGCTCTTGTTTGCCACAAAACTCTGTTGCAGCGCAGGCAGAAGGGATTCTAATCAGAAAGAAAAAGAACTCTTTGACTTAGGCTGACATGACAGAGCTGGTTGTGGTAAATACGGTTAGCATCTGTCACACAGTCTCAAAGTTGACTCTCCTTTCTCCTCATTCATGAAACAGTGAAGAATAAAACAGATAATAAAATACAGTGAAAATTAAAAATACAGTTTGATTGATGTGTATAGGCCTCTGTTTGAACAATTCATTTACTCTCACTGACTGCTGAAATTACTTTTACAGAACTGTCTGTGCTCATAAAGTTAATTAAAAGTCTCTTTACACAAAAACTCAAAGCCTTTAAACTGAAACTCATGTTGGAGTTTAAGGATTTGCTGCGTAGATGGTAAGACTATACCAGAGGGAAAAGGAAAATATGTACAAACAGTATGTAACAAATCATATATTATATAAAACACACACTCCCACGTTTCTAACAGCAGATCACAATGATGCTTTGCCACAATCATGAAACAAAATATTAGTAAACATTCATCATGATTTTTTTGCCATATCGCACATTCCTAGCAGCCACACACCAGAATAGAAGCTGGTACCTTACTTATATTTCAGCAGCTCACGAGTCAAATGGATGGATGGAGAGTATTTCTAAGTCCCCTCTTCATGTCACAATGGCCTAGCATGCATGAAGACTTCTGCCCTTTTCTCTTCACTTTAAGATTAGAACTGTTGGTAACTTTGACAGAACATGACTTCAGGAATCACCAGGCTGTCCCTTAGCTCCTCAGAATAACATGACTCCTCTAAGTGCTCCTGAATGAAGACGCTTTTTAGCCTCTTTGTTATAAACTTGAGAGATGAGAGTCTTTTCTCTCGGGAAATGTAAACTACATACTGTATTGTGGTACAGATTAAACTACTTCAACAATAGTTTATTGATGGTATATGTGAGTTTGAATATGGCACATTAAATTTAAAAACATTGGATTTTATAAAAGTTTTATTCTGAATAACGTAATAGAACCATGTCAATCTTTAATTTATAAAACATTATCATCAGAGGCCTCAAAACATAAAGATTTGATGCAGAATGTGGGATCAGTTTGGCGTTTATGTGTTTTAAACTGTAAATAGTTCATTCTGGGGTTTTTTTTATTTCTAACTAACAAATTAACACTGTCTCCTTCAGTTACTGGTTTTGTGAAGTTTCACAAAAGCTGAAGCCTGAAGAAGGCCCAGAGAAGCTGAAACGTCATTGATGAACACATGTCTTTACATGTGTGTCAAGTGGCGTCATTAAGAACAAGTAAAGAAGACATAAAAGTCACAATGAAGAACAAATAAGAACAAACAGAGAATAATTAAGCTACAAGAAACAGAAAAAAGAAGCTCAAACTAATTTATTTGAATGTAAGGGCAAAAAGAAAGACATCAGCAGACTAAAAACTACTAAGACTTAGTGCCTATTTTTTAAACTGAACCAGAGTGTGGTGCTTGGTGACAAAGAACAAATGTTGCTGCGATGGACACAAGTTTTGTTTGATTCTACAGACACATTTTCACCTCTGGTTTTCATTTCTGAGCTTTTTATCCTTTCAAGCGCTGTACGTGTTTCCCACAATTGCTCCAATTACTTTTTTATTTGAAACTGAGCCTTTGTGCTTCTCAGAGAAAGTTATTTTTTCCTTTTTAAAAAGGCTTTTGATCTCAACGTTATGGAAGAAATCCAAAAAACTTACGAAACCAAAAAGGGTTCAGCTGAGAGTTTGTTTGGATTTGTTAAATGTGATAAAATGGTAATAAAGTAATGTACAGTGTGTCAAACAGTTTAATTAGTGTTTTTGAATTCGTTTTTTCGGACTCCAGCTGTTTAAAAGACGCCACTGAATCTCTTGATTGGTCCTCTCAAACGCAAACACTTATGTTTTTTTTATTGTGGGTGTGTTGTTTGTCTGCACAGTTATTAAAATATCTTATACACCAATGGAATATATTATTGAAACTTTTAGACTCAACTTCATTCAACATAGCTGCCACATCCAAACAACAAATAAAAAATGACTATAACTCAGCTAGTTTTAGAGGTATCCAGCTAAAATTGTCGTACCAATTTAATACACAAAGTGCTTCCCAATGCACATTATTCTGCTTAAAACTAGAATTACCTGTTGGTGTCAACTTTGTTTGTCTGTTAGCAAAAAATCTCATGAACACCCGGATGAAACTCTCAGAAAAAAAACTGGATGTACATCTATAACTTTACATTTTGGACTAACTTCAATTATAGATGACCATAGTAACCAACATTAATCAGCACAAAAATGGCTATAGCTCTGTTTATTTTACAAATACTGAACTACGATTTGGTGTGGTAGCTGAGTCATCCCAGTCTGTGTACATTTTGGTCATTTGATCTTTGTTTTTAAACACATTTATTGAAATCTGAACTATTAATGGTTATTCTATTTTCATTTATACTCCAGAAATGGGAAAACATGTCAAACTGGAAGCTAACACTGTTGTTATCAGACAATTTAAGGTGGAGCTAGTTAAATAACTTTTTAGTTACTACCTGTAAGCTTCCTGTGAATAAATAAATGCCAGCCACCTATGTCTGCATTTCTTTAACTTACTGCAGACTGTACTTTTTATTAGTATAGCTAGTCTAGCTAATTTCTTAAAAAACAGACCTTAAATAGTCTGGCAATAGAATGAGTAAATATGTTATAACTAGCTAACCAGGCAGCAATAAATAAACACTAGCCAACTAATTTGACATTTCTTTAGCAGATGTTCAGTGGACAGTTTGTTTATCACTGATGTTATGAACTGTTTCCTGGAGCTTCTGGTGCTATTAGCTCATGAAGCCTTTCTCCAAGAAGGCAATGTTAAGGAACTGAAAGCCGCAGCAGGTTCAGCAGGACAGCACTGAGTTGACTTGGCAACGGTTTTAAACCTTTGTTGTCTGTCTGTCTGTTTTCTTCCGCTTTTGGTTTGACGGGGCAGCAGCCTAAGCAGAGAGACCCAGACTTCCCTCCCCCAGCCACTTGGGCCAGCTCATCTGGGGGAATCCCAAGGCGTTCCCAGGCCAGCAGAGAAACATAGTCCCTCCAGCGTGTCCTGGGTCTTCCTCTGGGCCTCCTCCCGGTGGGACGTGCCTGGAACACCTCACCAGGGAGGCGTCCAGGAGGCATCCTAACCAGATGCCCGAGCCACCTCAACTGGCTCCTCTCGATGTGGAGGAGCAGCGGCTCTATTCTGAGTCCTTCCCGGATGACTGAGCTTCTCACCCTATCTCTAAGGGAGAGTCCAGCCACCCTGCGGAGGAAACTCATTTTGGCCGCTTGTATCTGTGATCTCGTTCTTTTGGTCACTACCCAAAGCTCGTGACCATAGATGAGGGTAGGAACGTAGACCGATCAGTAAACCAAGAGCTTTGCCTTACAGCTCAGCTGTCGCTTCACCACGACAGACCGGTACAGCGCCCGCATCACTGCAGATGCAGCACCAATCCACCTGTTGATCTCCCGCTCCATTCTTCCTTCATTCGTGAACAAAACCCCAAGATACTTGAACTCCTCCACTTGGAGCAGGACCTCCTCCCTGACCCGGAGGAGGCACTCTACACTTTTCCGGCTCAAGACCGTGGTCTCGGATTTGGAGGCACTGATCCTCATCCCAGTCGCTTCACACTCGGCTGCGAACCGCTCCAGTGAGAGCTGGAGATCAGGATCTGCTGAAGCCAATTGGACCACGGAGAGACCTTTAGGGTAACAAAAATAAAAAGATGGTCCTCTGTTTATCCATTTTTTTGAGTATAAAATAAAAAAGAGTAATTGTCCGTTTTCCTTTTTCTATATCTGTATTAAAAACAATAAAGAATGACTAAAAAGTACACGGACCCAGATTGCAAATAACCCCATTTACAAAGTTTGACTAAAACAACTTTTACTACATCAGTTTTTCCTTCCATGGTTTGTTTTTGTTCTCAGTTCAAATGGAAATAACACAGTCATCTATAGCAGTGGTCCCCAAACTATGGCCCGCAGGCCGGATCCGGCCCGCCTCCCCATTTGGTCCAGCCCCCAGAACAATACCAGAGAGCATTTAGTTTTTTTTTTTCATATATGTGTATTTCTATTTGATTATAAAGTTGGACTTTTGCAATAAAATGTTCCTTAGTTATGAACTATTTTCATTATTAACTATTATTAGTTAGTAACTATTTCACACATAAACACATATAACGTGACATTCTGTTCCACCCTTCAGCAGTCTGTGCCCCTATCTGGCAACCCCCAGAAAAAAATCCCAAACCCGCCCCTCTCAAAGAGATAACAGAATAATGGTGAAAAGATTAGGTAAGAGAAAAATTGATTCAGAATGCAGGGTATTTAAGCTGCAGTGGACAAACAATAACTTTTTGTTCATCTGTCAAGAGGCGGTGGCGGTATTCAAAGAATACAATCTGTGGCGACACTATGAATCCCGTCACAAAGACAAGTATGATAGCTTGCAAGGCCAAATGAGAGCAAACAAATTCTCAAAGCTAAAAGATGGACTGTTAGCTCAGCAGAATACATACTGTGAAGAACCCAGAGAGGGTTATTTGATTGTACTTTCTGGAAAACAATAAACTTTTACATTTAGGCACTCCTGCAATAGTCACACTTTTTCTGTTACAAACTGACTCCGGCCCCCCACCAGAGAAGGGAAAAGTTATGTGACCCTTACAGGAAAAAGTTTGGGGACCCCTGATCTATAGGAAAGAAAACAACTACAATCATCTGGTTATCAGAATTTCATTTTCTGTCTGTTTGAAATGTTGACATTTTCATGATTTTTTTTCACTGCACATTTCCTATTTGAACTGTGCTTAATTTCTGCCTGCAGTCAGGTACATGGAGCTGCTCCTGTGCTAGCCTAAAGCTAAAAGGAGCAAAATACTAGCTAAAAAGTAACAACATGCTAACTACAAGCCAAAAAGTGACACGATGGTAGTTAATAGTTAAATGTAACAGAGAATCAGCACTCAGGTCAGTAGAAATCTGGAAAAATAGGATGGTAACACTTTGGTTACTGTGGTGTCTCTTTGAGCTGTGACAAGTTGGTCATCTGCTGTCATGTCTCCCAATGTGTCCAGGGTTCTCAGCTTCCTCATGAGTCCCTGTGTCTTAAATTTTAAACATGTTCTAAACATTTGTGCAATAAATTTTCTTGTGAAACCCTTACAAACACTTTCGAAGAGTGTTGGAGCTGTACGTTGACAGCTGCACAGCAACTCTCCTGACTGAAAACATATGAGACCAATGTTCAGAAAAAACTGATCCAAATCTGCCTATCATCATTTCAAAAGTGTGCTCCTGTCGATTAAAACATAAACACGGGCCTGGATGTAAGGCAACATGTGCAGAGGTGTGCAGTGAATTATTGTGCACAGACAAAAATGTAGTTTTGTTCATTTGGTCACAATCACTGAGATTGCAATAAAAACAGTCACAGTTTGTTGCAATGATCCCTCAATTCTGAGTCACCAGCTAGTGCCCAACAGTTGCAGCTCAGTGAGGGACCGGCTCAAGATCAGGACAGAGGACATGAGAGAGGAGGAGAGCCGAAGGAAGAGAAATTAGGATGACATATGGTCCTACTGCTCACTTTCTGAAAACCAGGTGTCTGCACCTTCACTCACCAACACTCATACACACACTTGACTCTAAAAACCACATAAATATCCTTTGGGCCATCTGAGGCAGATGGTATGGTGCGTGTTAATCCCTCACCTCCCTCCTGAACTGACCCTGCCACAAACTGTAAACACAGTGGCAGACTGCCAGAAATTCTCCAAAGACGTTGGAGGGTGAATACTAAAGCAAACTGTAACCAGGAGTTGACTCTGCCATCTCTAAGCAGCCAAGCCAATAAATGCTCTGCCTGTTTTTCCTCCCCCAGGTGTGTACACCATGTCTGTGTCAGAGGACAAAGTACCAGGAGAGGAGGTTGGACGTCTGAAGGCCAAAGACCCAGATCTGGAAGACAACGGACTTGTGAACTATCGTTTAATAGATGGAGATGGAATAAACATGTTTGAACTGACAACAGACTCAGAAACCAGAGAGGCTGTCATTAAACTGAAGAAGGTAAGAAATGCTGGACAAAGGCTAAATGTCTAAAAGCTCTGCTGGCGGGCTTTGGTTCTGACACAAAATGGTGGTGGGGGGGGGGGGGGTAATGTAGCACAATTGTCTGTGGGAGGAAACCAGAGAAAACCCACACATGCATGGAAATAACATTCAAACTCTACCCAGAAACATCCCTGGCTGGGATTTGATCTTGCAACCTTCTTGCAGCAGGCAACACCCTACAGCCTGCACTGGGAAGTCATTTGATGTAAAGGTGTTGTGAAGCTTATTTGGGTCTTGTGGACCTTGGACTTGGTCTTGTCCCATGCGGTGAAGCAGTGACTCATTACACTCCTAACTGATACATATTTACACTCAGATTTGTTGAGTTAGGTATAAACTGTTAAAAAAGGTTCAACTATAAAAGCTGAAGATTCAGGCTTGAAGCAGCATCCAGAGTGTGAACACCTGGCCCCCACAGGAATCATGGTTCAGCCTCAGAGTTTATCTCAGTCCCACATGCAGGTTTACAGGCAGGCTTTTCTTTTAGACCCACCTGTAATTATTAGCTGACTAATGTGTGTTTGAGCTGCTGATAATAAAATAAACTTTTTGTTTCAGCAGAGCATCAACCTTAAAGTTTTTGAAGGTGGCCGTGATTCAAACTTAGTTTCAGTCAACCTGTTAGATTTTTGGCTTATTTTGCTTTGCTAGATAAAAAAACAGAAAACAATGTGAATCAGAGCTGCTTTATTGTTAAATCATCTATTGTTATTAAATCAGTATGTGAACACAGAGGATGGGATCAAAGCAAACAGATGGAAATAGGCGTGTGTGAAGATGATTTATTAGAGTTGAACAGGAGCTTCAAAGCAGACGTCCATAATTCAGTTCTTCTGAGTCAAAATGATCATTTCAACTGTCTACAGTGTCGTTTCTTCTGTTATTTACATATTATTTTCCCTGTCACGTTTCCAGTTTGTGTCTTCAGATATCAGTCGTCCATTCTTTCTCAGGAAATCTGAAAAATAGTTTAAAAGAAGCTCACATCTGAGAAATTTACAGTTAAAATCACATTTTTTTTACACATAAAACAGAAAAAAATGGTCCAAACATCTGAATTTTAAGAAAAGAACCATAAATGTGGATACATTTGCAATATTTAAATTAGAAATAGTTCAAAACCATTTCAAACCTCAGTAAATTAAATAACACCAACATGGAGGCATAAGTTTTGTTCAAAAATTTAAAAAAAATGAAACTTAAAAAAGTTTTGAAACCGGAAAAAAAAATCTGAAACTGAAAAATAAGTTTGAAAGTGAAAAACTATTTTGAAACTGAAAAAAATATATATTTGAAACTGAAAAACAATGTATTATAATCTGGAAAAGTTTTAAACATATTGTCTTTTCAGTTCCAACTTTTTTTTCAGTTTCAAATTATTTTTTCAGTTTCAAACTTTTTATTTTCAGTTTCAGACTTATGACCCCAACTTAGCATGGGGGGCGGGGCCTCGGATGACAGGTGGTGCGGAATCATGATTGGCAGCTCAACATGAGCTGGACAAGGTGTTGCATTCAGGAATCACCAGCTATGAGTGGAATGTTGTCAGTCCAATAAATGTCTCTTATTAGAGGTTATCAGTTCCAAAATGTCTGCAGACAGTCCTTCCTTTACCTCCTAGTAGGTTGGAAGGCACTTATCAATCATTTGTATGCCTGATAATATACATTCAGATAATATGCTTTCAGGCTTAGTGGGTTTGGCTTCTCCCCCGGGACGTGGAGCCCAGGCGGTTTGCTCGACTCGCTTTGACCGGGGGAGGCACTCAATCTGCGGCATGGAGATCTAAGCTGTGGTTGGGGGTCACTCCAGATATTGATGCTAACAGACAGACAGTAGAGTTTTTCGGGTCTGCTCAGACGAGTTAAAAACTTTATTCAGCTGTTCTCTGCTGCGATTAACATTTCCTGAAACTATTGTGTGTTTTTAGTTCTGTTTGATGACGGGAGAGGGGAATATAATTTTTAATCTTAGACAACCAAAATCCAACTATTAAACCAGCCATGTGATTTGGTTCAAAATTCTGTCAGCCGTAGCTTCCTGAAGGTTTGTACTCTAAGGTGGATTTATTTTATTTATTTATTTTCATATTTTAAAGACAAAGAAGCCCTGAGACAGGGATTAGTCTACTCATCCCTCCCGTGTCCTCTTCTGTTGTCCAGGAGGAACGAAAGTAAACATGCGGGAATCGCTGGAGCTCTGCACGGCCAGCTCTCACTATGTCCCTGCTTACAAGGTTCAATCTGCGGCCGACTTTGCCCAAAATGTCCCAGTTGCTTCTTGGGCTTACATCTCAAAAAGTACAAAATGGATTTACATGTAAATGAAACATTCAGAAAATGTTCAATACACCACAGAGAACAACAAATTAAAGATAAAATCATTTCAGAGTGCGTGCACCGCTCCTATCTGATCCAAGAACCGCTGGAGAGCTCCGAGCAGCTGCTCTGAAGTTGTAACCCGCCTATAGGGCTTGATCTGCTGCATGACTCTGGCCAAAATGTCCCTGTTGCTTCTTGGGCTTATATCTCAAAAAGTACCAAACAGATTTAAATGAAACGTTCAGGAAATGATTATTACACTTTCAGGAAATGTTCAATGCACCATAGAGAAAAGAAGATTAAATTTTACAACATTTCAGAGCCCGAGCGCTTGCACGGCTCCCAAGAACCACTGGAGAAGAGCTCTGAGCGGCTGCTCCGAATCTGTCCCCACCTGTAGAGCTTGATCTGTGGCACAATTGCAGCCAAAATACCCCATTGCCTTTAAGGTTTAGATCTCAAAAAGTAGCGAATGTCTCATTCTCTCCAGCAGTTCTTGGGAGCCGCGCGAGAGCTCTGAAATGTTTTAATGGAGTTTAGGAAAAAGCATTTTTATTGGTGTGAATGTTATATATTTAGTTTTAGTTTTAATTTGTAAAAATGTATCTTTGACAAGAAGGAAAGATGTTATTGGTATTAAAAAGGATAAATTGTTCAAATGTCCTTAAGGGCCACTATCGCGCATGTTTTCTTATGTGTCTCCTCAAACACACCTGAATAGATAATTAAAAGACTTGTACAGAATTTGAAGAGGTGATTGAATCATTGAATCAGGTGTGATGAACCAGAGAAACACAGAGACATTCAGGACAGTGGCCCTTGAGGACCCCTGCTTTAAGTGGTGATTGTGTGAATTCAGTTTTCCTGTGTGAGCTGAACTCAGATGTTCTCATGTGCAGCAGGTTCTTTTCATGTCAACTCTACAACAAACACTGGCAACACATTTGATTAATGTAATCATTTAAAAGTTTTTTGGTCAGTTGTTCTGAAAATGCAGTTATAAACATGTGGTCTGATGTTTCTTAGTGAGCACATTTTCTGCAGTATTCTCTTTGAGTTGAACCACAATCCCACAGGTTTAAGTAAGTGTTCCTTTTCATGCTTCTTTAGGCCACCAATCATCTTTTTTTCCCAGTAAATTTAACTGACATAATCACACATGTGCACGTGTTAGAAGTGTGGCTTTTATTGATCCAGTTCAGTCCAGTCTCTCGCTTTTAGTCTGTCTAACAAGTACATTTTCTGACATGGTCTCAAACACACACACTGCTGTCAAAAACAAACATTTATCTTTTAGCTGAACTTACAAACATTCATGGAAGCATGTTGTTATCACAGCTCCTCTGAACTCCTTTAGGTACTGAAAATAAGCATGAAATGTTCATCTGAAACATAGAATTAAACCTTTGGGAAACACATTTATGGTAAATCACACGTTTATATTTGTCTTGAAACAAACCATATCTGTGTTGAGATATGGCTGAAAAGTCATAATAACAAATGCTCCGAGACTTATAGAGGAAAATCTTTTGCTGGTGTAGATTCTCTCATCCGTACACGGTGAATCCACAAAATGTTTGAAAACCAAACAACTGGACTTTTATTCTGTGGCTGAGGATGTTTTATTAATTCAGACAGAGTCTAATGCTACGTTCACACCGAACGCGTTTTGAGCTGCCAAAAAGCGCAAAACGCCTCAAGTTGAACGCACTAGTGTTCAGACCAGAACAAAAGCAGCAGCTCCTGCAGTGAGGTGTGGGAGGAGCGTCTCCTTGGTGGGTGAATAAAGATAAAATAAAAGAAAATGGCTTTGATTTATTTACTAAAAAGCAAGCGAACGTTGCGCACAGCAGATAATTATCTCACCAGATGATTTAGAGGCAATTTGTTCGGTTAGTTTCGTCACTCAAGAAGCTGCCAGCTGACGGAATTTTTTTTTGTCCCGAGCAGCTGATTCACATTGGTGCTGATATATCCTGCCAGAAAATCCAACTGCACACGGTCGATTTCAGGTAAAGAGCTCCAGTCCGTCTGTTTCGGTCTTCAGTGGGAGACACGTCGAGCGGCGAAAAGTTCAGATATTTGAACTCTGGCGGCGGCTTCCGCAGCACCACATACAGTAAGCGGAAAACGCTCTGCGCCCCTTCCGCCTATCTTGCACGCCGCCCAAAACGTACGTGACGCGACGCACGACCCTTAGAGGCGCGTCCACCATAGACTTTGCATGTGAATCAGCCTCTCCTGCCGCTCAAAATGCTTTCGGTGTGAAGTAAGAGTCATAGACCTTCATGAGAGGCCTTGTTAATGCTTAGGTTCACGTGAAGTTTAGATTAAAACTACTCGCCCCTCACAACAGAGAGTTGTTAGGCTCTTTGTTAGTCTGGCTCAGAGATGGCTTTGGTCACATGCATGAAGGTGTGATTTCCAATAGAACTGGCTGGGAATCCGGCTTAATGCTGCATTGGTGTTACATGCTTGTGATGATGGTTGAGTGGTCATGGAGGTGGGATCCAAGCGTGAAAAATAATCAAGCTCAGAATGACATCAGACTTTATTAAATCCTGTTACCAGCCCACAAAAATCTACCCCCTTCACCCATGAGTGCAGTACTTCAATATTCAGAAATCCAGAAAAGGCAGACTGGGCTTTCCTTAACGACACTGAAAGGTCTCGCGGCTGGAGGGACAGGTACCACCCTGTGAGATGAATCTTTCATCTTTTTGAGCCATTGCAGAGCCAGATGGTCCATTTCCAAGTAGAAGTGATGTTTTAACAGGTAACACTTCAGAGAACTGATCGCCAACTTTATGGCTACACACTCTTTCTCCACTGTTGAGCATCACATCTCTTGGTCCAAAGTTTTGAGCTCAGGAACACCACTGGTCTTCCTACTCCATCCACACCCTGTGAAAGCACAGCTCCGAGGCTTACTGCTGCAGCATCAGTTTGAAGATCAGGGGTGTGAGGACCAGACTCACGTGTGGCCGTCTTGAGACCCTTAAAGGATCTATCATCGTGTTTTCTTTTTTGTTGTTTGATGTAAATGTCTTCATTCATCTCCCTTCTCAAACCATCTGTCTTCTCTGTCCAGAACATGAACATGTTGGTCCTCAGCAGAGTGTCCTCTATCCCTGAGATGTTCCAATCCAATCCAGTCCAACTTTATTTGTAAAGCACTATTTTGCACCATTGTGGACCAAAGTGCTGTACAGAATCAACACAGCTCATACAAAAATAAAATCAATCACAATTAAAATAAGAATTAAAAAAATACAAAAAAAATTAAAGCAGGTAATAAACAACAAAGTAAAAACAAGGAATAAAAAACAATAAAATGCCTAAAACCTAATTTAAAATCTAGAATAAAAACAAAATTTCTACAAAAAATAAAATCTAGTATAAATTGACAACACAACCCCTTACACAGTGTCAAATGCCAAAGTAAACAAGTGGGTTTTAAGATGAGTTTTAAAAACAGCCAGTGAATAGGTCTGTCTGAGTTGGAGAGGTAGCTCGTTCCAGAGTTTAGGAGCTGCTGCAGCAAAAGATCGGTCCCCCTTGAGTTTAAGTCTGGTTTTAGGGACCCTCAGGAGCAGTTGATCAGCTGATCTGAGGGAGCGTGAGGGGTTATAGGGGTGCAGCAGGTCAGACAGGTATGGTGGGGCAAGGCCATTCAAAGATTTAAAGACAAAAGTTTTTTTAAATGGATCATATAAGGTACAGGCAGCCAGTGGAGTGAAGCTAAAATGGGAGAAATATGGTCAAATTTACATGTGCCAGTTAAAAGCCTCGCTGCTGGATGTTGGACCCTCTGCAGCCGAGCAATGGAGGACCCACCAACCCCCAGATAAATTTCATTACAGTAATCCAGTCCAGTGGTGATAAAGGCATGGATTACTGTTTCAATATGTCTTTTTGGAATTATGGGTTTTATTTTGGCTAGCTGCCTCAAATGATAAAAACTCCTTCTGACAACTGACCTAATCTGGCTGTCTAATTTAATTTCAGGATCTATTTCAACTCCCAAATTCCTCACTAACAATTTATTGTATTGAGCCAAGGAATCATAGATCTACAGGGAAGAGTGGCCAACAGTACCTCCAAAAACCATAACCTCGATCTTGGTTTCATTAAAACTCAAAAAATTTAGTCCCATCCAGGCCTTCAGATCCTCAAGACACATAAAAGTGAGTCTATTGCATATGAATTAAACTTTTTGGGAGGGACATAGATTTGGCTGTCGTCTCTGTAACAATGAAATGAAAAGAAATATCATGCCTTCTGAGAATAGAACCGAGTGGGAGCAGATACAGAAACAACAAAAGCGGGCCTGAAATTGAGCCTTGAGGGCCTCCACATAAAAGAGAAGAGGAGGACACTGATCCCTCAAGACAACACAGAAAGTTCAGTTGGACAGGTAGGACCTGAACCATTTCAAGGCAACACCCCTGATTCCCACCCACTGGTCCAGCCAAGATAACAGATTGTCATGGTCCACAGTGTCAAAAGCAGCTGTTAGGTCTAACAAGGATGACACAGTCACCTGAGTCAATAGCTAAAAAAAATCGTTAAAATATTTTAAAAGAGCTGATTCAGTGCTGTGGAGAGTTTTAAAACCAGATTGGAAAACCTTGAGAATACTATGTTCTTCAAGAAAACCAAGTAATAGATTGTACACAATTTTCTCAAGGGCTTTGAAAATAAAAGAAAGTTTGGAAATTGGCCTAAATTTAGCAAAATTAGTGGTGTCTAGTCCAGGTTTTTTAATAAGAGGTTGCACCACTGCATGTTTAAAATGATCAAGGACCACACCAGAGGACAGACTACTATTAATGAGTTCAAGACAAAATCTAGGGTGGGGAAAACCTCTTTAAAAAGTCGAGGAGGGACATCATCCTTAGGAGAACCTGAAGGTTTCAGATGAGAGACAGTCTCCTGAAGAGAAGACAGAGTCACGGGTTCAAACCTGTCAAAAACTGCACAAGCAGGGATACAAATGGAGGGATCATGAGTAGAGGGTAAAAAACTGGTCTCTAATAGTTCTGATTTTATCTATGAAAAAGTGAAGAAAGTTTTCACAAAGAACAGAGGGAATATCAATACTAGCAGACTGTGGGGGATTAAGAACCAAGTCAATTGTTGTGAATAAAACACAGGTTTGTGAGAGTTTGACTGGATGACATCAGACAGGTAAATTCTTTTTGCTTCCTTCCTTGATAATGACACCAGGAGTTCTTTAATATTTGAAGTGAGACCTTCAGCCTGTCCCTTTTCCACTTGCGCTCTGCTCTGTGGCACTCACGCCTACCAGCCCAACTCATTCTCACTCCCGTCTCGTCAACATATTGACGCTTGGTCAGGTAGCCAGCCATCTGCGTCCAGCTTCAGACGCATCGGGTATCCCCCTCGCATCAGTTTTTAACGAGATTAGGTGGAGGAGGAGGAGTGCGTTGTCGTGTTTTTTGAAAATAGTAGGAAATGTGCAAAACTAACCATCCCAGACCCTAAATTTAACTTTTATTAGCCCTATACAGCCTATCCCTGACCTTAGTACCTAAACTTAATCATTAATCCTGATCCCTCATATTAACCTCAGACCCCCAACCAAAAGACCCCTAAGTGGCGCAACCTGGAAAAACCACGGGCGGCAATGAGTGGCGCGAGGGGGGTACCCGACACGTCAAAACTGGACGCAGACGGTCCCTGACCAAGCGTCAATATATCGACGAGTCGGGAGTGAGAACGTGTTGACCAGCCTGTGTCATTTCATTCAGCCAGGGCTCAGAGTTGAGTTTAGGCTTTCTAGTCTTTACAGGAGCCACAGCGTTCCTGACAGACTGGCAGGTTGCATGAAACCAGAAACTAAAATCCTGCGTGTTGTTAAATGAAGTCTCTGAAGTGACACATTTCTGATTAAAAACAGTGGAGATGTTGGTGGACAGTTGAGACTTGTCCTGTGTCCTCTCCTCACTGCTGAACTGCAGACACACTGCTCACTTTGGAGGTTCTGTCTGAGGGTCCTGTTGGGTTTAAAATGTATTGGGGTCTTGTGTTTGGAGAAAATCCTTTCAGATATTCCAACAACAGTTCAGGTGATAGAGATGTTTTTGTATTTATTCTTCTCTCTGTTCTGTTCTGGGGTGTTTTTAGATTTCTCTGCTGATTTGACAAAAGCCAAGTTAGGACATACATAGGTCTTTGATGTGTCTCTGTTCTATTTATTTTCCTTCGGTCTTCATGGGGACATGTTCAGCCCACTGGTGTAGAGTTGTAATGACAGAAAGTTTGTGTTCAAGTGGGTGGTGAGAGTCTAACAGGAGGTTCTGATCTGTGTGCTTAGTTTCCTGTAAACCTCACTGTTGAGGCGTTTGTCTCTTTCCTCACACAGACAGTCTTAAACCACATAGAGGTTTCCCTGATGCTGTGGGAAAATCTTTTGCTGCAATAATCAATGCAAGTCTGTTTCATGATTTTTCTCCCCTCTCTCTCTCTCTCCACCGTCTTCATGAACAATTTGTTTGCAGCACTGTTCTGAGACGTATTCTTGAGACGGATGGGGCTGCCTGTCCTCTCAGCCATGAGATCAGGAATAAAGCAGGGAAATGACTCAGTGATAATATAGACTAACTCTCTGTTCTCCTCCATCATCAACAATAATTACTCTGCCCTGGATTAAAACGATGATGATGATGATGATGATGATGAGCAGTAAACCCTGACTGAAACTCTTCAAACAGATCAGTTCTGTCCAGATATTCACCCAACTCATCTGAAACTAATTTATCAAGAATTTTTGAAACAAATGTGAGACTGGATATACTGTATATCCTTTACATTTAACTACTGCACTCCCATAAACATCTTTTTTTTTTCAGATTATCTGTAATCAGTTCATGTGTTTATTAAAAATCTAAGTTCTCCATTATGACATTTCTGTTTATTTTGGGTAATACTAAGTGAATCTAATAAATTACAAAAATCTATGTTTAGTTTCTCACTTTCAACAGTTAGATGAATTTTGAAATCCAATATTATAGCTCTGCCTATATTAATCAGAAATTAAATAAAAAGTCTGACAATTCAGACAAAGCTGGTCAACAATGAACAACAAAACAGACAGTTATTT
>NW_013952684.1:50695-52283 GCF_001266775.1 Austrofundulus limnaeus | reverse complement strand
GAGTCACACAGAAGAGCTCCAGAAGGTTTCAAACTGAGAACTCTGGACTCAGATCATCTGCTGCACACAGTTCTGATCACTTATTATCAATAAGAATTTGCTACAATAAATTATTATTAATACTTATCATGAGGAGTCCTTAACTTTAGGATGTACAGTAGTTAGGCAATTAAATATTCATGTATGTGTAAATTTATTACCATAATTGAAGGTGAGTCACGTAAATATATGTTTTTATAAAACAAGTAGCGCACCCCCGCCCCAGACCAATTTCCTAGGGGAAACACTGAACAGAGTTACATTATTGAATGCAATTGGTTTACTGTCAGATCCTGAGTTCCACCTACTTATAGCTGTAATTTGATTAGTTAGGTCTAAAAGAAATTGTATTTATGATGTAGAAATAAAGATAGCACACGTTTCTGTCCACACAGGTGACATCCAGACATGTTCCACATCAGGGCTTTGCCTCAAATCGCTGCTATCTTGAAATAATAGCTTGTTGGTTTAACAGCGATTAAAAGCAGTGGCGGCTGGTGGATTTTTCTTCGGGGGGCTACAACTCCAAAATAGACATATCTCAAAAAGCAAGTAAACTTACTAAGTTGTAGCACACCAGTGTATTTATTGAACAAATGAAAATAATAAAACTGTCATGTAGTGTTTTATTTTTGTATATAAATTGTGCCCTTCTGTAACTGAAAAGCAAATTTCTTCATGACTCTCTGGTTAAAATCAGGAATGCTTTAACAAGATTCTTTTCTGTGGAGCATAGTCAGTGCAGTGAGATGTGATGTTGTACCTGAGGAAACTCTGGATTCTCTTCAGTGTTCAGAAGCTCCTCTCAGATTCAGCTGTGGTCAGAGGAGATGTGATGAGAATCTTCAGCAGAGTCACAGTCTCTGAAGGTGTCCTGCAGATGTTTCTCCATGAAGAGCTGGTACAGAGCCACAGCACCACTGCAGCTCCTGAACTAGATCAGACTTCTTGGTCCTGTTCAGCGCTGGGTGAGCCTCCATGTTCTGCAGTGCTGCTTCAGAGAACTGTCCTGCAGGAACCTGTCAGCCTGTAGCACTGATCAAATGTTTTGTGAATGGCTCAAGATGGTGTCACAAACCTAAAAAAAGTAAATGCACAAATTTAATTCAATATGGAGATGGTTACAAGTCAGCTTTATAACATATATTTGGGGCGGCTGTGGCGGAGTGGTTAGGGGAATCGTCCTGGAACTGGAAGGTAGCTGGTTCGATCCCCCATCTCAGTCGTTGTGTCCTTGGGCAAGACACTTCACCCACCTTGCCTACTGATGGTGGTCAGAGGGTCCGGTGGCACCGGTGCATGGCAGCCCCACCTCTGTCTGTGCGCCCCAGGGCAGCTGTGGCTACAGTGTAGTTTGCCATCATCAGAGTGTGAATGTGAGTGTGAATGGGTGAACGTCTGTTAGTGTAAAGCGCTTTGGGATCCAGAGGGACTTAAAACGCGCTCTATAAGTTCAGTACCATTTACCATATATTTAATATACAGAAACACTTTGTTATTTTAATAGCAAAACATTGTTGCACCTCTAAGGTAAACCATTATATTATAT
>NW_013952684.1:49494-50656 GCF_001266775.1 Austrofundulus limnaeus | reverse complement strand
TATATTATATTATATTATATTATATTAAAAAATAATTACATTAAAAACCAAAACAAAGTTTACACAACAGAAGAAAAAATAAATCAATACAATGAGAGGCAGCAGAACAAAGAAAAATATCTTGCAATAGACGGTGGAAATGATATGAAATTTGCCTACGGTAGAAATTTACCCTCTACCATCACCAAACCATTACCATCAGCTCACAACTCTTGTACACAGGAAGAGCACACACTACTGGTGATTTGTTACAGTTCTTTATCTTAAACATTTCAACCCCAAAAACAGCCTCCACACACATGGGCATAATCATAACAAAAATGTCTCAAAACTTAAATCAAGAGGATCATCAATTTCTGTGTCTGGAACACCACAACAACAACCCATCCTGTACCACACTCGAGCTGATGAAGGCGTCTGTACTTGGATGTGTTTGTATGCACGTGTTTGCACAAGAGAACGTGTTAGATGTGTGTGAGATTATTGGGTCTTGATGCCTCTCAAGGGAAATCAAAACCTTTTGCACCCCGAAGGCGGTGCCAAGTGAAATTACAAGCAGAATGCATACCCTCACACATTCACACACACGCACACACACACACACACACACACACACACACACACACACACACACACACACACAAGGCCACATGCACGAACTCACACCTATACACACTTTTAAATCAGCATCAGAGTAGCCCTCACTAATCTCTATTCTCTCCTCCTCACAGACACACACGGGGATGAGCTTTAATCAGCTATTCTCTTTCAACTGTGTCCTGACAAAAGCAGCCCTCAGAATATTAAGGAGCCGTGTGTGTATGTGTGTGTGGGTGGGGTGGGGGGAGGGGGCACACTGGTATTCCCTATGTTGTGGGACAGTTTTTTTGGCATACACACCTACCTGTAGAGACCTAATGTTACTTATGGGGATGTGACTGGTACTAATAGGGACCTGAGTCGAGTCCCCTTATGGGGAAATATCATTGGTGGATCGGGGGTTAAGTTTAGGACCAAGGTGTGAAATGAGTTTAGGTTAGTTTTAGGGTCAGGTAGGTCCCTGTGAGGTTAGGGTTGGTGATCAAGGTTAGGCTGTAGAAAATAATGGAAGTCAATGTCAGGTCCCCATAAAGATAGCTGTACCAGACTGTGTGTGTGTGTG
>NW_013952684.1:30469-49450 GCF_001266775.1 Austrofundulus limnaeus | reverse complement strand
GTGTGTGTGTGTGTGTGTGTGTGTGTGTGTGTGTGTGTGTGTTACAGAACGCAGGGAGGAGAAGATGGAGCATTATGTGTTTTTTATTATCTCAGGCTGATTACACAAAGAGGTAGAGAATGAAACGAGGGACAGGGTAAGAGGAGAGGGCAGGTGGGACAGAAAGGGACTAAAAGAGAAAATGAAAGATTTGGGTCACATCTCTTCCACTCTACCTGTTGTCATCGTATTAAACGTTGGTTTGCAGCAGAATGATGCAACCGTTCTGACTCCCACATTGGGTCAAAGGTTAGATCCATTAGGAAGCTCAGATCTTGGTAGGATTCAGGATTTCTTTTATTGATGAACAGATTAGCTCTTTTTAGTCTGACATGTATTAATGAACAAACTGAAGATTTCCACTTTACCAATGATGTCATGGAGGACTTGTTCACGTGAAAAAGGTTTTTATTTATTTTTATAAGTATCCTCATGAACACGACACTGTTTCTAAAAATGTTTTTATCCACACAGACATGCAGAAAATGACCCATTTTGGTGCTGGCTCTGTAATGTTGACATCACAGTGGCTCGGTGGTTAGCACTGACACCTCACAGCAAGAAGGTTCAATCCCCACGTCAGAACTGGAGTTTTTCTGTGTGGAGTTTGCATGTTTTCTTTGTGCGTGTGCGGGTCTTCTCCGGGTACTCCAGTTTCCCCCACACACCAAAACCATGTCCAACAGGTCGCCTTCGGGACCAGGCCTCCCTTGAAAAAGAGATCTGTGATCTCAATGGGATCTGCCTGGTTAAATAACAGTAGATAAATATTGGCACCAAAGTACACCAGAGACATAAAGTTTACATGTTGTGTTTGAATCATAGGCATTTTTTATTTTACTGCTTCTGAAGTGTAAAGACCAAAAAAAGATGAGGTTTTTGAATGCAGGAGCTAAAAAAAAATGAACTTTTTTTGTGGACTGATAATGAAGAAGAACTTCTACTTTAAACTACAAATATGCTGAATAGTGAGCATCAAAGTATGCAGATTATCGGTGAGGGGGAAGAATTTCCTCCTAATGTTCAAAGTAAATCAGAGTAAATTCTTTAAACACAAATGTTGATCATATAAAACTATTCCCGTTGATAAAATGTATATTTGACGTAGAATATATGACATTTGATTTCTGTACTAACAGTTCAGATTATTGATAAAAAACCTTCATGTTGTAATAAAAAGGTTTTTCCTATTATTTTGCTCTATTTAAATTTGCTGTTCATCATAATTAAGTCCTTCAGGTTTAGAAGGTTTTGCTGTAGTTGAGAAACACAGGCCTGGAATCTGTCGATATTATTCCTCTAACTGTCACACTTTGGGTCGAGGGTCCGGTCTATGATATCAAAGGTTTCAACAGCTTGTCCACACAAAAACACAAGATGTTCTCAGTCAAACCCAAACTTGCAAAGTACAGTTTGGGGGCACCGAGACCCTGTTTCTGTGTGGTCACAAGGTAGAAACAATAAAAAAAAACTAATGTATTCATAAAACTCATCATAAGGTGGGTGAGTTTGTTTTGTGTCCCCCGCCTCCTGATCAAACAGTGACACTGAAGAAGCAGAGCATCATCAAACACTCACACTTAAACCAGGCTCTCCCTTTGTGATTCTGACTGCAGCTGCACATCAAGCTGCTGCCAAGTGCTTCTGGCACAAGACGGTTCTTTGCAATCATAGCAGAGAGCACCCTTTTGGGTATTGCATCATACAATAACCAGCAGAGCATTTGTTGACTTAAAAGTTTTCCCTGCAGCAGTGTAGACTCTGCTCGTATGAAAGGAGAATCATTAAACTCACAGCAGCAAGTAGATTATTCAGCTAAGGGTCACTGTTGTTGCTTTGATACGATTTAAAGATAATGTGATGAAAGTATGCGGCTACTCAACTAAAACCCCTTCAAAGCACTGAAATCATATATGTATCAAGGTTATTAAAATGTAATGTAAAGGAAATTAAATGTTGATAATATAAATGTGAAAAGTATTTTTAGGCCTCTAATGGTTTAAATAATATCCCTGGTATATTAAAAAGCTATGTTAAGGCTTTAAAAATGTAAATGAGTTTTAATTATTCCCATTATCAAAGTGTAACAGATCAAATACTGATACATTGGCAGAAACCTGCTCTTATGGTCTCACTTCATCGTTTTTCTTATCCTGGTGTGACTTAAAGCTGCTTCTTATCATGTGCCGTCCCAGACTCCCAAAGCCAATCCTGGCTCATTACAAGCAGACCAGCACTGTTTTCATCCCCAACACAAACAATCAGCGCATTCATTCACATCCAGAAAATAAATCTGATCACATTGTGACACATCGTACCCTACAAGCATTCAGAAAATGAAAATGTGTGTGTGTGATACTCCTGGTTGTGTCACAGCAGTCCGCTGACGACTTGGTTTTATTCATTCATGTGGCAACAGCGCCCCCTATCAGAAAACATGAACTCAGCTCAGAAACCAGCTTCTGCAGAGGAGCAGTGGGGACATTTTTTTCTAGGGTTTGTTGTTTGAAATGAACTAATGATTTATTTTCTGTCTGCACTTTCTCAGCAAGTGGACTTTGAAACAAAGAGGTCTTACACTTTAAAGGTGGAGGGATCCAACCCTTACATAGACTCCCGCTTCCTGGCCTGGGGACCGTATAAGGATGAAGCCACAATCAAGGTATGAAGTGTTGATGTAAACAGGAGAGGGTCAATATGTTTCCACGTGGTGCTTAGGAGGGCAGAAACTGGATGTTTTTAGGTTTGGTAAAGTAAAAATACCCTGAGCAGTGATGCATGTTGGTGTGTTGCTGTTTGTAGATTTCAGTGGAGGATGCAGATGAGCCTCCAGTTTTTGTAGCTCCCAGTTACACTTTTGAGGTGGAGGAGAACGCACCCAAAGGCACCTCGGTGGGACGAGTTCATGCCAAGGACACTGATGTTGCCAACAATCCTGTTAGGTAAAATAAACTAAATAGACTCAGAAATGCAGCTTCTCCCTGCTGCTCATTTCTCATCCACAATAACTAAAGTCATCTTCAGTGGAGAATCAAATCTGTGCACAGAGTCTCTCAGCATTGTTTGCCTTCAGAGTCCAGACCAGGAGTCAGGAACCTGCTCCTCTGGGGCCATGTGCAGCTCTTTGGAGCTTTGATCGAATATGTAATGGAATTAATATTTATATTTAGCTCCACAGGACAAGTTCATTGTAGGAAGTCATGTGAAGAAAACTACTTTAACAGAACGATACTTTCTGAAATCACCAAGAAAAATGAACCACTTTCCACATTTAAAGCAGGTTACTGAGGAGAAAACACAAAGTACAGTTACAGTATATAAAACATTATTACAAGTCATTGGAATCAGGTGTTGTGTAAAAAAATGTTACTCTGACAAGAACTAAAAGTAACGGCTTGTTTTTCCTAAAAACATCAAAGTTTAGGTAAATAATGTATCTGTCGTTAGAAGAAAATTCAGAGTCACAAAATAAACATCCACTAAATGTTTTCTTGTAGTTTAGCAGGATGCAGATTTATTATTTCAAAATGAGATTCTTTCTAATTTATTACAAACATAGTCCTACACAGAGGACCATACAACAAATGTTTTTTATCTTAGTATTTAAGACTAAGAAACTTATATTAGAGTCTATACAGTTCAGTAATTTCAGAAAGTAAGAATTTAGTTTTTGGGAATGTTCTGTTTAGAAAAAATAAATTTATTGTGTTATTCCAGTTTTCTTTTTTCTTTCTGTAGGTTTTGTGTGGACCAATTAGATTCCGTGGGAAATGCACAAAATGACTCCTTAGATCAGTGTTTCCCAAAGTTGGGGTCGGGACCCAAAGTGGGGTCCCGAAACATCAAGGTGGGGTCCTGAAAAGATTTTCGGATTTAATGACATTTTTGCCTTAGATGTTACAAAGGAGTGAGGTTAGTGTATTTAAAATGGATAAATGTAGTATGCCCATGTTTAGTTGACCTGATACAAATGTTTATCATCCAGAAACAGTTGGGGGCTCAGGCTGCTACTGTTATTTTGTGGGTCAAAAGCTGAAAAGTTTGGGAACCACTGCACTTTGGTTCCCAAAGTTGGGCTTGGGACCCAATTATTGGTCATGAAGCACCTTGGATAATCTCCAGAAATCAATTTAAAGGGTAATAAAATAATTGCTGATGTAATATTTTCCCTATAACTATTACAAAAACACAAAATAAGTATAAATAAGTATTTTTATTTGTGTGCAAGCTGTTTAGGTTGTCAAAAAGCCTGTTTTTTAGGGTTATTAATGAAGTTCGTGTACTCAGACCAGTAATATTTGGGGTCACAAGTTTTTGCCATGAATATTTTGTGGGTCAGAAGATAAAAAGTTTGGGAACCACTGCCTTAGATAGTAAAGGTTGCTAGTTTCTGGTCTGGACTTAGTACTGCAGGGAGTCTTCCTTTTGCTCCGCTCACAGTGATGAATGTGAAACCTTTTAGCTGCTGCAGTAAGCGCTAAATATTCAACATCACACAAATAAATGTGTGGTAACTGTGTGCAGATACATGATTCCTCTCTACACGGATGTAGAGCAGTTCTTCAGTATTTCAGAGGACGGGATGATCACGACAACGAGACCCCTGGACAGAGAAACGCAGCCCTGGCACAACATATCTGTTTCAGCCATAGAGATCGGTACGTTTACAACTCACCAACACTCTGACTCCGTCACTGTGACCGAAGAGTCTTTGTGTCATTGCTCGTATGATTCAGATTTAAATATTTACCTGTTCAATTATTTAAGGGCTATTTTTATGTTTTCCTAAGACGTTAAACAGCAACAGCCTGAATGGTTTTGCTGGTTAAAAAAAAGACACAAATGTGAGCTAACGTGGGAGAGTCCATCACCACCAGGTTGTTCATTTGCTGCCATCTAAAACCCAAACTGTCACTCCGCAGCATTGGAAACACTCCAAACATCTTCTGTACAGCCTGCTGAATGTACCATGCTAACTTTAAATTTAATTCTAAATGTTTGTGCTAAATTTCAACCAGGCTTTGATGAAGATTTCTGTCAGAGATACTGGGGTCTTCCTCAGCTTTACCTGTTGACTTCAGGTTGTGTAATTCTTTGTTTGGTACCTCTGATGTTCTGTTTCTCCATGTGGATTATTGGACTCTTTTCATCCAAAACACTGGCCAGAAGCACAAACACAATGCTTCTGTTTAGTTGTATTGATTGGTAGGTTATTTTGATTTGTTTCTTTTTTTTATCTTACTTTTTTCTGCACAGAACCTGAGGGAAGAAGGAAAACAAAAACTATAAAATATTCACAATCTAGGCTTTCTTGAAGCCAAGATAAATTTGAACCAACTTCATCTTATCATGAAAAAAAACATTGTTGTAGTCATTTTGGTTCAACTTTGATGTTTCCAAGTGCTCATGGGAGATTTTCTGAGATATGTTAGCAATATTTGTTAGAAAGAAAGTTCGAATGACTGTCTGCGACTACCACTTGACCTTCAGCTCAATATCTGTTAAATTGAGTTTTTGTGTTTCCTAAAGTAAGAAGTCTTGAATAAAGCTGATCAGTTCTGGTCAGTTCTGTGGTTCATCAGGTAATTTGCTCACAGACACAGTTGACTCTAATCATTACTGTCAAAATGTTATTAGTGATCTTGTGTGATTAGTTAGTGACTGGAGGTTGTGTTGGGGATTATTCTCAGCTACTACTACAACAAATTTCAGCTCAGTGTCTGTGAACACGACTGAATTAGAGCCATTTTTCTACTGGGTAAGGTAATTTAGCCATGGCAGCCATCTTGAATCAGGTTGACGTCTGTCCTGTGGTTCATCAGATGTTTTTTAACACTACAGTCACATAAACAGACACCACCCTCTCCCACACAGACACATAACTGTCCTTTAGCTTCAGCCACAAACCATAATAAATCTGCTACAATGAAAAACAAATCTGAGGAATAAAGAGAAGCTTCCATCTTTACTGGTTCTATATAAAATGGTTACTTTTAGTGTAGTTGTAGGCTTTGAGTGTGTGAGGTGGTTAAAGGACACAGAGTCAAACAAAAACCTGAACTGAACGTGCCCCAACTTTTACAGGCCGAACATCAGAGTAACTCTGATGAAGTGAAATGTCTTGGTGGGAAAAAGCAGGGGTATGAGCAGTTAACCACAGGCTAGCTGAGTTTTCTCTCCCTGGCTTTGACTCCAGAACCTCCTCCCGGGCCACAGTGGCCCCACCCTGGTATTCAGTGGTCGGGACTCACGCTACAGTGAAGGACCGCGTGGTTTCTCTGCGGTGTGATAGACGCCAGATGGACAGATGGAAATGGGCTTGCCGCCCACAAAGCTAGAAGCATTGCAGTCCATGTTAACCACTTTTAAACCCTGGGAAGCTGAATAAATGTCCTGTAATGACAGGGTAGAGGGGAAAAAATCACATTGACTAGAACTGCAAATATGCAGAAATGCATCAGCCCATTTTTTTTCCTTCATTTTCAGTGTAATGTTTGTCACTTTGGCTTATCAAAATGTTCTTTGTATAAAAAAGATGGTGCTAACGGAGTGGCAGGCTGAGTCTTTTTTGTTTCTCAGAAACTCATGTCTGTAATTTCTGCAAATCAAAATAACAAATAGCAGGCTGAGTGGCTGACTGACTGACAAGGCAATCTTGTTAGGAAGAATGTGTTTTTTCACTCAATGACAAAAATTCATAGTAAAACAGACAAACAAGCAATCAGAAACCCACCCTGAAACAAAAGACAGTCTGACTTTAATGACTTTGACTTGTAAGTTTGTGCGCAGCAGAATGCTGATGGTTTTTGCTCTGTGCTGTGTGTGCACGCAGGAGGCCACCACCAAGACACAAAAGTGCGTGTTAACATCAAAGTCAAAGATGTGAATGACAACCCCCCAGAGTTTGCAAGCAACAACGAGGTCTTCATGTGTGAAACCGTAGCACCGGGGAAGGTACAGCTGTCTGCATGAGACAGTGTTGTAAACACATGTCAGCATGGAAACAGAAAAAACACCAGACACTGTTTCATATCGATGCGTGGCCTCTAACTCTTGTTTCCGTGTGTTGAATTCAGGTTATTGAAAGCGTCAGTGCAGTGGACAAAGACGAGATGGCTCACAGGCAGCATTTTACATTCAGCCTCGCTCCAGAGGTTGCCCACAACCAAAACTTCTCCCTCAAAGACAACAGAGGTGAGCCCTTTAAATCTTTTTCTCTTTTCTTTTTTCATGTTTTAGTTTGTTCCCTTCTTCTCTCACCTCTTCACTCAGAATAGATCAAAGCATAAGCAGATGGAGGCTTACACTACCTTGTAGGACTCGGCAGGTCCTCTGAACCACCGCCCCCCCACACACACACACACACACACAAAATATGTTTCTCTATCCTTGTGGGGACTTTCCATTGACTTCCATTCATTTACTGGTCATTTCTATAGCCTGACCCTGACCCCTTACTCTAAGGTTAACCACTTCATTACATACCTTACCCTAAATCTAGCATAAACTTAATTCACATCTTGGTCCTAAACCTAACCCCACCTAAAATTAGCCTCCGAAGTTTTGTGGACCAAGCTTTGGTCCCCACAAGGAGCATTCAGTCCCCACGAGGCTGCATTTTCCAAAAAATTCAACCCCACCAAGTAGCAAAAACATGGGCACACACACTCATCCTTGTACTTGCATCAAGCTGAATATATTTTATTGACTTCCATTTGTTTTTGTAACTGCGTTTATGCCTAACCCAGACATTTCCCTAAAAATAACCATTACTAGTCTATTCCTAACCCAAACCTAAATCAAAACTTAATTCACACCATACCTCTAAACCTAACTAGTAGAGCACAGTAGATCTGCAAATAAAGTGAGGACATTGAAGACAGTGAAGTTACTATCAAATACCTTACTTTGATAGTCTGTAGTAAAAACAAGTGCACACAAACACGTCCTGTGAGCTGCATTAACAGCACAGATGAAGACGTTGGAGCGGCTCTTCCTCAGACCACAGGTGCAACACGCTCAGGATGAACTACAGTTTGTGTACCAGGCAGGTGTTGGTGTGGAAGATGCCATCCTTTACCTGCTACACTGAGCCCATTCACACCTGCATAAGGAGAATGGCAGGGTGAGGATTCTCTTTTTGGACTTCTCAAGTGCCTTCTGAACCATCCAGTCCCTTATGCTACAGGAGAAACTGAACGGGATGACAGTGGACCCCTGCCTGGTCATCTGTATCACCAGTTATCTTACCAACAGGCCGCAGTACATCAGGCTGAAGGACATCACATCTGACACTGTGATCAGCAGCACTGGAGCACCCCAGGGCATGGTGCTGGCTCTTCTCTTCACTCTGTTTACGGCGGACTTCTGTTACTACTCGGAGCTGTGTAACATCCAGAAGTTTGCTGATGACACAGCTAGAGTCGGGTCTATCAGGGATGACAGAGAAGATGAGTACAGGAGCCTGATAAGGGACTTTGCTGTCTGGTGCCAGAAGAACCATCTGCAGCTCACTGTTTCAAAGACTAAAGAGCTGGTCATTGACTTTAAGTCTTAACCAAAGTCAAAACCAGTTCTTATTGAAGGAGCTGAGGTAGAACCTGTGGACCCTTATAAGTACCTCAATCTGTGGCTGGACAGCAAGATGAACTGGACCTGTAACACTGACCATCTGTACAAGAAGGGACAGAGCAGGCTATACTTCCTCAGGGGGCTGCAGCCCTTTAACATCTGCAGGAAACTCCTGTGGATGTTCCATCAGTCTGTGGTTGCCAGTGTCCTGTTCTACACTGTGGTGTGCTGGGGGGCAGCATACCAAAGAAGGGCACAGCCAGGCTAGACAAACTGATCAGGCGGGCTGGCTCTATGGTTGGGATAGAACTGGACCCTCTGGTGATGGTAGCAGATAGAATGACTATAGACAAACTACTGGACATCATGGATGATGCCAGTCACCCTCTACATACCATCAGCAGCAGCCAGTGGAGTCTATTCAGTGACAGACTGCTCCTTCCTAAGTACAAGACCAATAGACTAATGAAATCTGTTGTCCCTTATGTCGTCAGACAGTACAAATCCTGTACAGGAGGACAAAGGATAGGAGACAGAAGGAGCAGTAGCCTGATCATCACAAATGGGACTGTTAACAATTACAGCAGTAAAAAGCTGCAATAATGATGTGCAATAGACTTTGTAATGTAGTTGTTTTTTATTCCCCTTCTGTTCTTCGTTGCTGCTGGAAATGTAATTTCCCTGAGGGAACCTGCCAAAGGGATCAGTAAAGTTGTATCGTATTGTACCGTATCACATTGTATTGCATTGCACTGGGTATCTGTCTGTCTGTAATGTGTCGTGAGGGAAGGTAACTGATTGGATTAGTCTCTGCCACTCCTCAAAAGACCTAAGTATGACAGATGAGAAAATAAGAAAAACCAGAGCAATAAGTGACGGAAGACAACACCAACTAATTAAAATCTAAATTTCTCCTTGCAAATATCACTATAACCCTCAAAATTCTCAAAGTCAGGACTCCATTCAGATTCTCAACAAATGACACGCTATTCTAGTTGCAGCTAATATGAAACATTACATTATTGCACTGTTACAACGCAGTGAAGAGTGGTGTGGCTCCTTTAAGTCAGAGGCAGAGAGGGGGAGGGGGAGCTCAGTGTGAGAGTCGAAGCACAACCACCGAATTTCAGCTCAGTATCTGTAAGACTTCCTGGGTCATAGCCATTTTTCTGTTGGCTAATTTTGCTTAACTGTGGCGGCCATATTGAATGGGGCTGACCCCAAAAGGTAATAAGTTGTAGACGTCAATCCATCGCTTTCATTAGGATTTAAGAAACACAAACCCAGGTGTTCATCTGTAATTTTACTGTACATAGAATATTATTAGATTACCATGTTGTTTGCACTGCAATGCATTCTGAGTAAATGACTCTGACTGGTTGCTTCAGTGCAAGCCCCATTCATCTTTAGCATTAATTTTGGACTGCGTCTGATGTTCAGCTCTTTTCATTTGAACTAGAGCATGTTACTAGAGAGGAGGATGGCTCAGCATGCATCTGAAAGCCTGAACAGATGAAGAGGAGGGAGTCGGACAAAGGAGCTTACCAGAAAACTGATTCTACCTGAGCTCCGCTTTCTGTCACAAGCTGCTCGTGATAAGTGTCAAGATGAAAACATATTCTCGTTTATATTAGAATAATGCCTTACACTTGATATAATAAAGAGTTAAAGATAGTTTTGTCCCTTCACACATCTGCTGCTTGTCCTAACTTGGGTCACAGGGTTTTGGCGCCTGTGCTTAGCAAAACTTTGCTCTGCTCAGACCCCAGAGCAATACACAACAACGCTTCTCACACAAACACACAATAATCACTGACAGGCACACGTGTGATGGTTGTCTGCTGCTGCCCTGCAGATGGTGGACGGATGACAGAAGTTTGTGGGGCACCTCTTAGCTTTAGCCTTTTTCGTGTTAGCCTCAAAAATAATATACTAAACATCACAAATTGATCACGTTTGATCGTTTCAACCCGTATTATATGCATAATGGCTTATGGACTAATACAAAACAGAAATTTATAGTTACACATTATAACTTTTTAGCCTTGACTCTTTGTTTTTGAATGTAGAATGCAAAATGTCTACATCATCACCCCAGAATGCATTGTGACAATACAAAAGGTCTCATGAAAATGTAATAAACAGATACAATTTTCAAAGTAATCAGGTGTTTTCACTTGTCACAAATTGCAACTATTGGTAGAATAAGGACTTGATAAAATCTTATGGCCAACATGTAGGTATAGTCGGAGATCAATTTAAAGCTAAATTCCTTTCAGGTTCAGATGTGATCAGTTTGTACTCATTTTCACAGAGTTAATGTGAGTGTTAAAAGTTGTTATTTTGGCAACTGAGCCTTTGAAATAATCACTCATATAACTCTTGGTTAGCAGTCAGACTTTTGTTACATTTGGAAATGAAAAGTGATGCAGAGGAACAGAAGGCAGTAAGAACCACAGAGGCTGAACCTGAGGTCTGTGTGGTGTTCTAACACCAATAACTGGGCTTTCTCAATACATTTTCTTTGCAACAGATGAGTGCAGCTGCTATTAAACAGAAATTTAATATCCCCAAAGTCACACCTCACTGACTGTTTGTGTGTGCAAATGACTCAGGGTCAGTGTGGAAAATAAAAAAAAAAACAGAAAAACATAATTTTCTGTTGTTGTCGCAAAAGCAGAAACACGTTGGAATAATACCAGAAGGGTCTGCGTACATGATAATCAAAGTATGATTTAATGGTGAGCAACGAACGAACAGAACTGAATCAGGAAGTTCTGCATGCTCGCTACTGGCGCGTCAGCAGAAGTCAGTCAATAATATACATCATGTCAACACCATGTGACAGCTTACAACCAATCACAGATTGCCAAATGTACTGTGCAGCCAATCACAGACTCCCACCAGTCCATTGTGGAGTCCCGTTGTCCAGACAACGAGAGCGTAATGAGCTATCAGAAAGATACAGCGATGGACAGTGTCAAGGGGAAACAGATATAAATAATTAGACCATGACACTGTAAAAGTACAGCGTGAGTGGGGAATGATTGAAAAAATAAAACTTAACTGGGAAAGTTACAGCAATCAGAACAAAAAATACAATTATTAAAACAGTAGCTAAATTCTAAAATGAGTACAAATGATATAAAAAAAATCTAAAATTAGCAATTAAATTAGAATTAGCAAAAAGCTATTTTAAAACTAGTAAAACAACTAAAAGCTAAAATTAGCAAAACAACAGATTAACGTTGATTCTCGTAATTTTCAGTTGCCTCAGTGAGGAAATAGCCCTATCTGTGCTAACACCATTCAAGATATTCCAATTTTTTTAAATTATGTTTATTTTCATTTAATCTTCCGTGGCACAGTAGTGCAAGTGAAATGTTTTCCAATTGTGGTGTTAGATCTTGGTGTTAGATCTTGTGCAGCTGTTGTTAGACACTGTATCTTTTCTTCATATCTTTTTATTCATTTATGCGTAGAGTTGAGAATCTGCAGAATGGTATTTTACAAGCTCTGGTCTGCCCTAGAAACAGCTCTGTTAGGTATACATCAAAAATATGGAGACACTGGTGTAACTGTCTATACAGTATGTGTAAATAGTTTGTGTTGTAATTTTATATTGTATTTTTATATACTTTTGTTTTTATTTTATTTTCTCGCTTTTTTATTTATTTTTTAATTTTTTGTATATGGACCGGGATTATGTGTCCTTAATAAAGTTTGACTTGACATGACTTGAATCTTTGCTTCTTCCTTCTTCAATTTTCTTAAAATGTTGTTTTTCTTATATTTATATTCTGCTTAAGAAGTTTCTATAAATCATGTATTTTGCAGGTGTTTTGTGATCCTTCTGTGATCTAGGGAGAATTACAATATTAATATTTGGTATAATAAACCCTTATTGGACATTTTTTTATTATAAAGCTTCATCAACACTTCTAGAAATTTCAAGTTAAAGCAAAGAAATCATATTAAAATGCTAAATTTATCAAAGCAGTAGCTAAACTTAGCAGCAGTACAGTGGTTCTTAACCTGGGTTTGATCGAACCCTAGGGGTTCGATGAGCCGGTCTCAGGGGTTCGGTGAAGCCTCTGCCACGGAGGTAAAAACACATTTGTGTCAAGTCATGATGACACGCCCCACTTGGCCATCACTTGCTGCAGAGGATCACATGAGATTGCTTGGCCAATCAGTGCTGGCCCCAAAAAAGTATTTTGGGGATTCAAAATGACAAAAAACAAATTAATTTTAAAATAATTGAATAAAAAAGTTATTAAAAATGTTAAATTCTTCAAAAAATCCCAGTTTATTTTTTTATTAGTAAAATACTAAAATATATTTTTGGGGGGCTGAAATTTTTTACGGGGGCAAATTATTTTTTGGGGTGCCAGAATAAAGTCATACTGTAATTTGTTGAGAGTTCATGCATTGTGTTGGTTTTGTTCTTTGAGCAAGGTGATGTTCATGCACGGCTCATTTTATTCACCTGTAAAAAAACCATATACTGTACCTATGTCTTGAATTAGGAAAAAAATCATATTTTATTTATCACTAAAAAGGGTTCAGTGAATGCACATACGAAACTGGTGGGTTCGATACCTCAAAAAAGGTTAAGAACCACTGCAGCAGTAGCTAAAAGCTAAAAATGAAGCAAGTACACTGACGCAACATTTGTAGAATTTTTTTTAATAGAAAAACTATTGTTAAAATTTTGAGATTGCATTTACACAATATGCAAAACAAATGTTGAAATGTTCAATTTTTTTCTCTTCAAGATACAGTTTGTGGTAAAATCTGTCTGAGGAATGATCCATCATTTCATCATCTCACTGTATGTTTGTCTGCTTGTCTCTCCACAGACAGCACAGCCAGCATCTATGTGCTCCGTAAAGGATTCAGCCGTTTAACACAGGATGTTTACTTCCTTCCCATTGAGATAAATGACAACGGTTTCCCATCTATGAGCAGCACCAACACACTGACCATCAGAGTTTGTTCCTGCGACAGTAAAAACACCATCCTGTCCTGCAACGTGGAGCCCTACATCCTGCCTGCAGGGCTCAGCACTGGTGCTCTGATAGCTATACTGGCCTGTATCGTCATCCTACTGGGTGAGAAACAAAACAAATCATCCTTTTGACTAATATCGTCTAATTCTGACACTAACCTTAGTCAAGTTTTCTAAAGCCTTTTTGCCAGAAGCAAAATTTGTAAAATGCAACAAAAATATTTGTATCTGACAAAAAACAAATAATTCTCAGCATAAGGATTATGAGTAATATGATAAACATTTAAAGGTCAGGCTACAGGATGTGAAAGAAAAACCTTGTGGATTTTACATCCCTATGCCATTAGAACGTATGTTTTCATATTTAGATTTGTTGATAAGTCAATGAAAAAGTTGATTGATTTAATTAGTCTACAATAGAGAAATGTTATGTATTTGGAATATGTTGAAAGTTATTTAGATGTTACAGACCACAAACAGAGAAGCCTACCAAGAGATGGTACAAGTCATAGAAAGTGTAGACTAGGGAAGTGGGAAAGACTAATAGGGAGGAAGTTTGGTAAACTTTGAAGAGGATATAGAAGTTGGATCTGATGACATATAAGTGAAGGTATGGAAATGTCTAGGAGGATGGCATTGAGGTTTTTGACTCAATTATTTAATGGTATTTTTAAAAGTAAGAAAATGCCTGAGGAATGGAAATGTATGTTGATGACAATTTTAATAATAAGGGATGTACAGTATTGTAGCAACTACAGGGGAATGAAGTTGATGAACATCTGGGACAGAGCTGTGGAAGCTAGATTTAAGCTTGAGTTATACTTCAATATGGCGTGAGACAGCAAGTCGGCGATTGCGCCATTTCACATATTTTTTCCTGATCAAGTTTAAACAGGCTGAAAAGCAGACATAAATTATCATAATTCTTCCCTATGCCCTCCCACCGTTTATAGATAAGTATATAAACAACAATAGTGATGGCTGGATATTGTTTTTGAGCTGGGCATTATTTTATTTTATTTAATGTTATTTAACCAGGCAAGCCCCGTTGAGATCTCAGATACCTTTTTCAAGTGAGGCCTGGGCCTGAAGGAAACACGTTTTTGGGGGTGGGGGAAACCGGAGTACCCAAAGAAAACCCACGCAAGCACGGGGAGAACATGCAGGTCCGAACTGGGTATCGAACCCAGGACCTTCTTGCTGTGAGGCATCAGTGCTAACCACTGATCCATCGGGCCGCCTAAATGCATGAAGCACTATGCCAAACTGTAGGAGTGACAACTACGATGAGCAGAGTGGAGTCAACTGGGCTTAATGACAGTCAAAAGCAGATGAGAGAGGGAGAGGCAGAACCAAGGAGTGGTAGACTGAAGAGACACACAAAAACTGAACACAGGCGAACTCTAAAAACTGAATATGTGAAATAAACATGAAAACAAAAATAAAAGAACACCATAAACACAGATAATTGCAGCAATATGTAATTACACTCCAAATGTGCCCTCCTATATTTCCCAAAGGCCACACAAATTATATAGTTCATATTTTTCATCTTTTTTATAGAAATTTTAGAAATTTCGAAGTGACTGTGATGTGTTAATTAAATGCCAAACAAGCTGTAAATAATGTGTTTGTGTGTTTCTGTTTGGCAGCAATAGTTGTGCTGTTTGTTGCACTGAGACGTCAGAAAAAAGAGCCCTTGATAGTATTTGAAGAGGAGGACATCAGGGAGAATATCATTACTTATGATGATGAAGGAGGTGGAGAAGAGGATACTGAGGCCTTCGACATTGCTACACTGCAGGTAAAAAAGACACAAAAATAATCTTTGGGTCTTTATAAAGACACTGATTAATCCTCACATGTTGGTGATATTGCTGTAACATTAGCATGTTGTTTAATACTTTTGTTCTTTTAAACTAAAAGTAAAAAACGTAAACATTGCTGCATATCGCAGCCCGGTACATACCTGGTTTATACCTGACATATTTCTGGTTTTTACATGATATTTGCCAGTATTTGGGTCAAAAAAGAGACAGAAACTTTCCTCTAAATTTTAGAAACAAACTTTCCAGAAGCTTTTCATGGAAAGTAGTCACAGTTTTCATTACATAACTGGTACTTATTTGGCTTATTCCTCATACTTACCTGGTATGTACCTGTCTTAACTGATACCTACCTGGTTCTTACCAGTGACCTGCCTGGTAAGAACCTGGTATGTACCTGGTTCTTACTGGGTACATGCCTTGGTCATAACAGGTATATCCCAGGTGCTTACTGAGCACAGACCTGGTAGTAACCTTGTACATGCCAGGTATTTACTGGGTACCGGTATGTACCGAGCTGCGTTATGTACTGCTACCAAACTTTGTCACCATTCCAAAAAGTTTTGTAAATATTTGAATGTGCTGCATCTTTATTTACAAGCAAATTAATTAAATAATATTTGTACTTTTTTATTTTCTCTAGCTTTAAATCTCTGTCTTTATCTAACTGTTCTATGTTTCTTCCAGAATCCAGATGGTGCCAATGGTTTCCTGCCAAGGAAGGATATTAAACCAGAACTTCAATATCCCCTCAGGCCAGGCATCGGGCGTCCTGCAGCCAACAGCATTGACGTTGATGACTTCATCAAGACTCGAATTGCAGAAGCTGACAGTGACCCCACGGCTCCTCCTTATGACTCCATTCAGATCTATGGCTATGAGGGCAGAGGATCACTGGCTGGATCTCTGAGTTCACTCGAGTCTGTCACAACAGAGTCTGACTTGGATTATGACTATCTGCAGAGTTGGGGGCCGAGGTTTAAGAGGCTGGCAGATTTGTACGGGACCAAAGACAGCTCAGTTCATGACGCTGATGATGGGGAGGACTCTTAACAACGGTTTTCCTCAGTGGTGGACGCCCCTGATTTCTGATGTATTGATTCCAAGAAGATGTGTTAATCAAGGGTTAATTCTCTCCCGTTTCCAGTTGTCACCATCTTCCAACTGATTAGTTCATGCCAATTTGTCAACGAACGTTAACTGCTCTCCCTCTCTGTTGCTGGATGTTCGTGACAGTTTGTCAATGAACACATAATGAATGCTTCGAGTTGAACCACTCCCACTTTCCTTAAGTTTCTCCTGTCTCTTCTATAGTTCCTTTACTCTGTTTCTTTTGCAGGGCTAGGAGAATGGTTATGTAACCAGTTTGTTTGTCTGTGAGCAGTTTGATGGAAACAGTGTTGCTATATCATTAGTAAGACTTGCCTATAGCAAACTGAGTGTAAAAGAGGTTTTGTATGCTTTTATGGACTAGATTCATGTACTTCCTCAATAGTTCCTCAGAGAGATTTTATTACCTTAACACTTCCTGAGCGGAGCAGATTTTGCTTTGTTGCTCTCTCAAAAGAGAAGAGGGGTAAGATGAAAGTAATTTAAAAGAAAAAAAGTTTGAATGGGATCCAGCAACTGCCTGCTTACAGGCATAAAAGCTGAAGTTTTTTTCTTTTTTTTTCTGAAAGGTCCAATTTGTTGTTTTATTGTTGAAAACAGCAGGTATTCTGGTTTAGATGGGTTGATCAACTCTGGGTTGTTGATACTTCACAGTATGGTGGCCTTATAATAATTAAACAACTCCAGGGGTAGACACACATAAAACAGAAGATAGAGACCACTAGCTTTCAGTAGCTACACAGACAAGTGAACTCAAAGACTGTAGGAGTATCTGTGAAAATGCTGAAGAAGTATCACCTTTTTTCTACTCCCAAAAACAAAACTGAAAAAAGATTCCATTTCAAAACTGTGGATTTTTCTTTGTTTGCATTTCTCACTGCAGAGATGTTTTTTTTAAGTTGTCCTATATCACAGTCTTGGTGTCCAACGCCCACCATTAGCAACCATTTCCCACACTGAGTCAAACCCATGAATGATCACCTACATGTTTCACCATTGATGACAATGAATTGAAATCTGTGAGCTCTAAATATCGCCTTAAACCTAATGGACACTCTTACAAAGCAGTGCATTCTCCTTATTTCTCCTTTTGTTTGGGGGGGTGGGGTTGTACCTTAAAAGGTATATTGGAAAAGCAAAGTGTTCTCTTTGTTAGGTGTGTACAGAGCAGACATGTGATATATCACTCTGAGGATCCAACCTTCGCCTCGAGCATTCTTCAAAAAGGATGTTCTGTTTCTGCCGGTATATTAAATGTAGATGGTTTGAATGTGTTTGGTGTTGTTTTTCCCTATGCATTTGATGTATATTCATCATTTATCAAACATCATGTATGTTGGCAGCAACACCTGTTGTATCAACATGTGTTGCCATTAAAACATAAAATCTTCACATGGGGAAAAAGAACACAAGGAATTCCAGGAAGGCTGAAAACAGAATATCGTTTTTAAAGCATGCAGGTTTTATTATTATGATTATTAGTGTTGTTTTTATTATTATTATTATTATCATTATTATGACAGTAATTGTTATTTTATTGGCTGCAGCTTCACAGGAAGAAAATGATGTTTAACTTTTTGCAGATGATATTCTAATGTTCTTGCAGTTTTCTGAACATTGATCAATTAAAGGAAAGGTTTCATTTTAATTTATTGGGCTGCTTTAAGAAAATGACTGCCTAAAGTTAAACCATCAGCTTTGTGTAACAACTTTTATCCTTTGTTTTCTTTTTTATCATTCAGCAGGTTTGTTTCAGTATTTCTCCCTGTTCCAGAGGAAAACTAGCAATCTGTGTTTGTTGAAGTTGGAGAATGCCTCCTTTTTATTCTCTGTCAAGTTTTATGGTACAGATTTGTACAATTTTAAAAGTTCTTATTTTAGTATACATGCAGAATATTCCAGTATTACAACAAAAACATGTTAAAAAGATTTTAAAAATATTACAACATCACACTTATATTTTCTGAACATTGTATTGTTGCTTTACAATGTGCTTCAATCTCTGAAGCAGAAAAAAATCTTTGAAATAAATACTCTTTTTATAAAACTATACTGAAATCTGTGTGGGGTAAACTTTTTATGGCCTGCTGCTTAAAGGTAAGTATATGGTTTTACTCACACACATATGTGTGTGTGCCCTTGTTTTTGCTTCTTTGTGGGGACGATTTTTCAGGAAATTGCGGCCTTGTGGGGACCAAAGCCCGGTACCGAAGACTTCAGAGGCTGATATTGGGTAGAGGGGTTGGGTTTAGGACCAAGGTGTGAATTGAGTTTAGGTTAGTTATGGTCAGGGTTGGGCTATAAAATTTCCAACAAAAAAAAAAGTCAATGGGAAGTGCCCACAAGGAAAGAGAGACAAAGTAGGTGTGTGTGTGTGTGTGTGTGTGTGTGTGTGTGTGTGTGTGTGTGTGTGTGTGTGTGTGT
>NW_013952684.1:24292-28524 GCF_001266775.1 Austrofundulus limnaeus | reverse complement strand
AATTAGGGGTGAACGATAGCCATGTGATGTGAGTATTAATTAGGTGTGAACGATAGCCATGTGATGTGAGTATTAATTAGGTGTGAACGATAGCCATGTGATGTGGGTATCGGTCACCTGTGAGCGATAGCCATGTGATGTGAGTATCAGTCACCTGGAGGCAGGACTCAAAAGCCTGAATTTTGCCTGAAACTCTCAGACTGAAGAAGTCTCTTGGAAGAGAGACAAAACGTTTCATTAAAGAAGAACCCGTCCAGAGGACCTATACAATTTTTTTCCTCTTAGTAATGGTTAATTTTAGGGATAATAACTGGGTTAGGCATAAATGCATTTACAAAAATGAATGGAAGTCAATACAAAGTCCTCGGTTTGATGCAAAAACAAGGATGTGTGTGTGTTCTTTTCTCTGTTGAAATAACACCATATGTTGTGAACAAACATATGTTTTATTAAAACTCATTTTATTATACTGAAAGCAATCATTAGGTGTACCTTTAATTTTTGAAGTCAACCCAATTGAAGAAGGCCACCACACACAAAAATGGCCATAACTGTACCAGTTTTATGGATACTGAGCTAAGGTGAGACAGAAACTGAGGGTCATCCTGAACATATACTCTGATGGATGACAGGTCAGGAGGATGTCACATTATTGCATGAGATCATGCATAATTTACAAGGTTTGACCAAAACAGCTATAACTCTGTCCTTTCTCCACAAAGGTGGTAGGCAATATTCATCCCTTCAAGGAAAGCTAGACTTTTAAATATTTTAGTGTCTGAATGAAAGCAATACAGTGGCACGGTGGCTCAGTTGATGCCTCTCAGCAAGAAGGTCGCAGGTTCAAACTCTGGCCAGGGGACCTTTCTGGGTAGAGTTTGCATGTTCTCTCCATGCATGTGTGGGTTCTCTCCGGGCACACCGGCTTTCCTCCCACAGACCTGTCAAGTTAATTGACCCTAGGTGTGAGTGAGAGAGTGAATGTTTGGTTGTCTCCATGTGTCCTTGTGATGGACTTGCGACCTGTCCAGGGTGTCCCCCACCCCTCACGCTGTGGCTACTGGATATGGGCACCAGTAAACCCCGTGACCCTGAAAGGAATAAGTGCACTCTAAAAATGAAATGTTGGATTTACTTAACCATGTTGTGTGACCTGGTTCCACTTAACTGAGTTGAGTAAATTCAAAGCAACATGCTCATGTTCTTTGGTTAAAAAACTGGTATATTGCTTTGAATTTACTTAACTCAGTTAAGTGGAACCAGGTCACTTAACATGGTTAAGTAAATCCAACATTTCATTTTTTTACAGTGTGGGCATAAATAATGGATGGATGGATGGATGAAAGTGATACAAAGTTATATTTTTGGTCATTTTGACTAGAAGTCACTGGAAAACTTTCCAAACTCTCATTGTAAAAATTAAAGAGTAATTTCAATTAAAAGAATGTCATGTGCCAACACACACACACATATACACACATTAAAAGACATGTAGAAGCGTCACTCAGCAATGCTGTGAAAAGTCAAGCTGCTGTTCTGATAAATTATAAAAGACATGATGTGCTGTGAAAATACGGAGGCAGGAGGAAGACACAAAGGAAGATGAGTAGAAAAACTGAGACAAATACCTGAGCCAGCAACAACTGTGGGGGGAAAGGGACAAAAGTTCCACGGCAGCTGATTTATGCCTTATGGACGCAGTTGTTGTAGTGTTATCACTGAAATTATATTAGCTTCATAGAATTAGGTTTTTTTTTTTGACTGAATATGTACATCTAGAGCTGGAGCTTTGTCAAAATGTGGCTTCTTTAGTTTGGTTGTGTGTGTGTGTGTGTGGGGGGGGGGGTGTTCCAAATTATCCTGGTACCCAAGGAACACGTTGTTTTCTTAACGTTTTTCATAACCCATGTGCATTTAGAAATTGCTCTCCCTCTCTCTCTTCAACACACAAATACCAGATCCCATTTGCTATTTGATAGCAGATCTCTTTTGCAAGAGCCGCCTGGGCCTGAAGCAGAGTTGTAAAGTAACTAACTGCAAATACTTCTTTACTGTACTTAAGTAGAATTTTTGGGTATCTATACTTGAGTAATTATTTCTCAGCCTGCTTTTTACTTCTACTTCTTACATTTTCACACAATTATCTGTACTTTCTACTTATTAAATTTTTAAAAAAAGGCATGAAGTAGAAAGTTGTTACTTTTATTTAATTTTTGCTTGTTTTTATTCCAGCTTGTTATTGTAAAAAATAAATACTATCCATATAAACTGTGCCTCCCAGATAGAGTGAATTTAACTGTGGTTGAATGGGAAATATAAATATATAAAACTCTGATAGCGTATTAGTTTGTACACAAACAAATCATGTCACACTCCAGCAGGACATAATCAATAAAATAAAATAAAATAGGTAAAAAGGCCTGTACTTAAGAAGTATTTGTATTTCATGAATTATAATATTACATTTGCCCTCAGATAGATTTTCCTTTTGGGGAAAAGGTTTGTGCAGCCTTGATATACAGTATTTATATAACTGGAACAGCTGGAAAAATGTACAGAGACATCCTAAATTTAACATCAATTCATTATTTTAATATGACTGTCATTTCTGCATTTATTTATTTATTTTTTTGGTGGGGAGGTCACCTCCTAATAAATGTCATTACAGAAAATCTAACTGCTCATTTTAAATCAATACTTTTACTTTTAATACTTAAGTACAACAACTAAGTAGGACTGGGTGGTATGACCTCAAATTCATATCACAGTATAAACTGAATCCCTTCACGTTAACTGTATACATTGTGGTAGGAAATTATCATAAAAAGCAAAGACAATGTAATTTTTAGAGCATTTATTTTGCAGAAAACTGTAATCATAATCAACACAGCATTTTTGCTGTAGTGCAAATGAACATAACAGAAGTACAAAAGAATGTTTTTTATATATACAGTATATATATTTTGCAAAACGGTTTCAACAACAAATAAATGTAATATCTGCCTGCCATTCAATGAGCTTCTGCCTGCTGAACTAATCAGCTGCTGCTCTGGTGCGCTCTCAGAGCAGAACAAGCCAACTGTTACATTAGCAAGATGGATATATGACCGAACAAACATCCACATATTTTTATCATCTCTGTGGATAACAATACATAAAAAGCTAAGTTTTTCTCTGACAACTTGGGTGAGAAAAACTACGAAAGCTTCGCTCTGTGGGACGTGCAGCAAGAGGGAGGGAGGAAATGATCCTGCGACCCAACGGCATAATGTAACTTTTCTACAGCGGGAGAGGATTTACTCCCTATACATGTTTTAAAATGCCATATTTCTTCATTTATTTTCAGAATATTTCGAACTACTCCTGCTCACTTGTCTCTGCACTCGCAGCCCTGTTGACACAGGTGCGATGACGTAACTGACGACAGGATGGTAGAGAGTAAATTTCTACCGTAGGCCAACTTCATATCGTTTCAACGTCTATTGCATATACCGCACAGCCCTACCACTAAGGTTTGTTTTAGAAAAGGTGACCTGGGTTAGGGTTAGAATAGCATACTCCTCTATAAAGGGTATTTTATATTAAAAAAAATAGGCTTAGCTTCAAGGACAGCAGACCCATTAACAAACATTGGTATGTTGTTCCGATAAAGTAACCTAAACTGACAGATGAAGCTGTAACAATCAACTTCCGGTATGCTATTCTGACAGGGTTTGCCACTTCGACCGAACACCAGCAGCTTCTAAAGGCAAGATTTATAACTTTGGACAAAAAGGGGAGTGGCTAGCTGGGCCGGACGAGGTGTGCTTAGAGATTTTAATGGCTTAGCTCAATGTCAATCAAGAAAATCAACCAATACATCAGCGAGGTCAACAAAAATATTTTATAATACATTTTTTCGTTCACAACAGGCCCGGGCCGGCCCATAAATGAGTGTCAGCCCACTGGTCAATGTCCGGTATGCCAGATGGCCAGTCCAGCCCCGGTGCCAACCACTGAGCCGTCATGCTGCTGTAATTACAGTGGGTAAAATAAGTATTGAACACGTCACCATTTTTCTCAGTAAATATATTACTAGAGGTGCTAATGACATGAAATTTCCACCAGTTGTCGGTAACAACCGAAGTGATCCATACATACAAAGAAATCAAACCATAAATGTCCAGAAATGAAGTTATTTGTAATAATGTGGAATGGCACAGGGAAAAAGTATTGAACACATGAAGAAAGGG
>NW_013952684.1:19152-23158 GCF_001266775.1 Austrofundulus limnaeus | reverse complement strand
CCCTTTCTTCATGTGTTCAATACTTTTTCCCTGTGCCATTCCACATTATTACAAGTAATTTAATTTCTGGACATTTATGGTACGATTTCTTTGCATGCATGGATCACTTGGGTTGTTACTGACAACTGGTGAAAATTTCATGTCATTAGCACCTCTAGTAATATATTTACTGAGAAAAATGGTGACGTGTTCAATACTTATTTTACCCGCTGTACAAACGCTAATATCATCACTGTAGTCATCATTAAGACATGGAGTTCTCCTTTAGATCAACAATATGAGTCACAAATTGAAAATATTTTTAGTATACTCAAGCACACAGGAGATCTCTATGTGAAGTACACTGCAGATTTTTTGACACATTTTACAGCATGTTACAAACATAATACACAAACCAAGAATTACGTGTCCTCATTTACTCTATTTGTGCATCTTTTGATGCCATTTGCAGTGACTGAGATATAACTGGGGTTGCACCTCATTTGGCCAAACCTGCTGCATTGTAGTGGTGGGCAGATTGATCCAAACATTGATTACTGATACTGCTGTAAGTATTGGTATCAAATTATATCAGTGTAACAGTACTGATACCCTCCAAGGAGGAGGAGTGTTATGTTGTTGTAAAATAACACAACAGCAAGTTTTAAAGTATTGTCTATTTGCTCATTAACTTTGTGCAGGGTCTGAGCTGGATTTCCTTTATTTAATTAAATAATCAGAAGTCATAAAATTTAATTCAGATTTAGCAATATGATTTTAATTATGGGGCAGCTATGACTGAGTGGTTAAGGGAGACATCCTCCAATGCAAGAGTTGGCAGTTTGATTCCCTCACTTTTCAGACACATGTCAAAATGTCCCTGCGCAAGACACTGAATCCCATGTGTGTCCCATCATGTATATGTGTATGAATGTGATTTAGGCACGGATCAGTCTCCATGAGTATTCTGGTTGGATAGAAAGGCCCTATTTAAGTACAGTCACTTTAGCTTTAATAAAAAATAATCTGTATTTGTACTAATAGCAATACAGATCCTTATTTACTTGCAGAATCACACGTCACTACTGTGTATCAGTTACATTAGAACTCAGATGAACTTATTTACAGGTTGACTGCATTCCAGTTTCCTTCTTGTCAAAGGTCAGAAAAAAGGACGCTAGCAAACAACAAATCTGAGATGTTCTCACCAAACCAATATGTAGTCCGCCTAAAGAACATGTCGGGGGAGGAGGAGGAAGGCACAGAGGCACTGTCACTTTAGATGCAGGTACTTTATTGCAACAATAGTAGATAGTGGATTTATGATGAAATATTGAATATTATTTACATTATTCTTTACAACACAGATTCTTTCCCTAAATTAGCATTCAGAGAACACTACACTGCAGTCAAGGCAGCAAATCATCAAGAAGATTGTAACCAGGTGTATGTGAGCAAACTATAGACTGGGAGGTGTTTTCATGAAATGCAGAACACCAGTATTGATGCTGCAGCTGCTTTGTGCATTGGGGCATCAGAAAAAAGTCAGGAATTGCTGCCCAGTGCAGGGAGACGAAAATGAATAAATGAATTTAATTATCTTGCAATTGTTGCAAGAAACATGGTGGTAAAAATGAACGTTGATAAAAGTTAATAAAATGATTCTTGAAGTGCTGTATAGAAAAAAACATTAGTAACAGTACACTATCTTACGGTATATTAATGTTAATGTTAATGTTAAAGTTAATGTTAATGTTAATAATGAATCTTCTTCTTACACCAAAGTTAGTCATGGAGTTCCTCAGGGTTCAGTGCTTGGACCAATCCTTTTGACTTTATACAGTGTATGCTTCCATTAGGTAAAGTTATTAAACAGCATGGGAAAAATTTCTATTGTTATGCTGATGATACTCAGTTATATTTATCCATGAAAYCTGAAGAATCCAACCAGTTAGACTACAAGCATGTCTTAACGACATAAAAACATGGATGACTCTTAATTTTCTGCTTCTAAGCTCAAATAAGACCGAGGTTATGGTTTTTGGACCTGAACAGCTTAGGGACCAACTTTGCAGCCTTTCACCTCCTCTGGATGGCATTAATCTGGCCTTCAGTTCTAATGTAAATAAACTTGGTGTCGTTTTTTTATCAGGACATGTCTTTTAACCCCCACATTAAAAATTTTACCAGGACTGGCTTCTGCCACCTGCGTAATATCACTAAAATTAGAAAAATCTTGTCCAAAAATGACGTGGAAAAACTGATTCATGCATTTATCACATCTAGGCTGGACTACTGTAATTCTTTATTATCTGGACATCCAAAAAACTCTTTAAAGGGATCCCCGATTAATTGTAACATTAGACTTTATTTGATAAATATTTATTTTAGCAGTAAAATGAAGACTGTAAAATTACTGTAGTCTGTTTAGTTTTGTAAATTTAAAAAAAAAATTTAACACAGACGGAGCCTTTTTATTTACACGCAAAGCATTCTGGGTAAATGATGATGTGGATAGGTCCTCGGCTCGGTGTGAGCGAGCTATATCCACCCTGAAGGTTACGGTAATCTTGGACAATATCTGACTATCTACTCTTTTAAATGAAACCAGAGAGCATTGACTGAGAGGAGAAGGTAGAAATGACTCAGCCTGCAACTATATGGATGGAGGACAACAGAGCTGCTTCATGGAAAAAGAAACTCTGCTGAGCCCAGTGGTTCCCAAAGTGTGGGGCGCACCCCCTAGAGGGGGCGCAGTGCCATTTCAGATGGGGCGCGGCTTGACTGAATGGATGGGAGGTGGAGGGGGGAAATGCTCAGACGTTGATGGTCTGGACAGGTTTTTGATGGAAATTTATTCTTAATCAACAAATTAAATTTTTTTTCCTCTTAGGGTGTTGTTCATGTTCAAAGACCCACTTTGCACAGAAATACTTTTTTAAGTTTTATTGAAGCAATGTTGAATATTTTCAAAAAGTTAAAAAAAAAACATTACACTTAAATAATTACTGTTAAGGTGTTTTTAAGATGTTGTAATTTATTGCAATCCATTTTTTCAGTTTCTTTCATTAGTTCAAATGTTAAGGAACATTTTGTGGTGAGAAATAAACTGAAATAAGTTTAAAAACAAAATATCTGTGTATGTGGTTGGAGATTGTGTGTGTGGGGGGGTGGGGTGGTATGAGCACTGCCAACCTTGTGCACAGCTCACAGATGGGTTGGATATGCAGACTTGCCACAGAGAGGCTGCCTAAGCTACATGTCATATCAGCCAGTAGTATCATTACTCACAATTAGACCCTAAGCAGATTTAAAAAAACACCAACCAACCAGCGCTGAGAGAAAAAGAAAGCTGGAATCCCTGCTGATTCTGTGGTTTAAGAGTGTTGGTACCTACATCTGCATTCGACCACTCCAGTATGTCTATGTGTTTTCATATAAAAGTTCTATTCTTTGGATTTACCATCATATGCCTTAACCCTTATACCTTAGATTTGTTTTACTTTTAATGGTTACATATGAATCTCCTGTAAACTGAAACACTCTCTTGGTAATATTACCATCAGGGGAGGCTGGTAATTTGGTTGTGCCTAAAAACACCAATAGTTTCAATCAGTCATCCAGATGGTAAAATAATTTACTCAAGGTTTATTGCAAACTGGAGACGGTGAACATCACAAAGCAGCAGAGCAAAACTGAGTGCTGCTGCAGAAGTGTGTAACTGGTTTCTCTGTGAGAAAATGCAGCCACCTGCTGCTAACATCAAGGTGAAAGCTTCAAACCTTGGCTCAATATGTATTTCCTTCATCAATGGCGTTAGACCTGAACAGCCAAACATGTGGAAGTGGTGTTGTATGGAAGCGATTGTGTTCCATAATCCTAATTAAAATGGATTAATAGAAATGCTGTTTCATTTTCAACATGTACCTGATTTTTTTGACTCATAAGTAAAATTATAAATACATAATCCAAACTGTATGCTCATTTTCTTCTCCAAGACTGCTCAAAGTGTAAATTAATTAAAATG
>NW_013952684.1:3739-13610 GCF_001266775.1 Austrofundulus limnaeus | reverse complement strand
AATTAATTTACACTTTGAGCAGTCTTGGAGAAGAAAATGAACATACAGTTTGGATTATGTATTTATAATTTTACTTATGAGTCAAAAAAATCAGGTACATGTTGAAAATGAAACAGCATTTCTATTAATCCATTTTAATTAGGATTATGGAACACAATCGCTTCCATAGTGTTGCAGTGACTTGTTTGTAAATGAAAATATGGTTTTAATAATGGTGGAGACGTTACTGCACTCTCTGGGTGAGCTGCAGGTAACGTGCGGATTTCTTTTCTTTTTTTCTGTTTGTCTTCCTTCTTTATTGAAGTAGAAAATGGGAGGAAAAGTTCTGTGCTGCTGGAAACTACAGTGCTGCTGTCCTTCCCTCCACAAAAGAGCAGAAACCGCTGGATGAAAGTCAGAAGAGATGAACAGGCAGGTCAGATTTTCACAATCAGACTAAGATGATCAGATTGTTTACATGCACCCTGTTCAGATTTTCAATAGGCATAAACCACCTCTCTCATTCTGATTACAAATTCATTTGGATTGAGCTGAATCAAATCAGAATAATCTGACGCATTTTTATTCGGAATGGCCGTTTAATACGATTACTTATGTCCATGTAAACGTAGCCACTGATCATGAGAACAGACTTCTTTGTATATGTAAGGTAGTGATATAAATACACCAATAGATGGTGCTGTTTGTGTATTTTCTGGAAGTGCAGCCATTTCGAGGTGTTTTGTCCTAGTAGGGACACCGTAGCTCTGAACTTTTGGCGCACAGGCTGCCATATTCCTAGCAGTTCGCTTTTGTTGTCTGTAAGGTACGAGACGTGTGGCTGGACAAAATAAAGGCTCCAAGGTCTCACCACAGTTCTGAACCCTGTGTTTGGTGCCTCTGTCTGCGCATGAAACACACCTCACTTACACCCAAAGAAAACACAACACAGAGTCGCCGGGGTGCCTTCTACAAGCCAGAGATGCACTGAGCAAATAGGTCCTGGGTTACATCTTGGTGCCGTGACCTGGATTGTGGTTCTCCGAGACCAACAGAGCAAAGGAGCTCCTGGTCATCCAGTGAACTGACTATTTCTGTGGAATGAGACTCCATTTTAAATGTATGTGCAACACATTTTATTTTCAGCATATCCTTTAAAGTTTTGACTGTAATGTCATGGTGGTGCTTTGCTCTGTGATTCTAAGACCTGCAGTGTGAAGTTTCCTTTCTTTTTTTTACTTTTGCTATTTAAAGAGGCCATAGCGATTAAGCTCAGAGACTTATTTTAATAATAAGCTATAGTTGGGTGACTTTGATGTTATTTTGTTTTTGAGAAATGTATTGAGCAGTGAATTTAATTTAATCTCTTGCAAAGAACACTACAGGGTGCCCCACACTTTTGCACTGGTTGTGTTGTGCTCATGCCTCCCCTTAAGTAAAAGAGAGAAACATGTGGCATAACCCTTCAGACAAGCCACAGGGCCCAGAACCCAACACAGGGACCCAACAGAGTGACCATTATGTCACCTTAGACTTAGAGAATACACCACCATGACCATGGACTCTTGAAGAACAAGGTATCCCTCCACCCCCACATCTGTCCTTCTGTGGTAACCAGTATCCTGTCCTGACAGTATCAGCCCCTGGTGTCCCTCAAAGCCATTCTAATGTTTCTCAGGGTGGAGCACACTATGCACAGCAGGCTAGCACACCATTTATTGGGCCAACTAACCAAACTGCCCAGATGCTGGGACCTGACACCCAGACCCACCATGGCCATTCATATTCCACTCCTTTTGTCCAACCTTTTCAGGCAGGTTTCGTATCAACATCTGTTGCAAATGATTCAGCCTTTCTGCCTACCTCAGGAGCTGGAAACATTACATCTACCCCATCTGCCCAGACTCATGCATCGAGTTCTAAGGTTCCATTGACTACAAACATGAGCAAACCTGCACCTGCTGTACCAACCATGAGATGGGCTTAGAGTACAGACCCACATTTCAGTCTCTCCAACCTGCTGCACCAAACTATCAGAACACCGCACAGGGGAGAACACCATCACGAAATATAACTGCTGCTACCACTTGGACCAGAATCCCAACTGTACCCTCTTCTCAGGCTTTCTCACATGCAGTTCCTGACCACACCGGTCACATGCAGACCAGTGGATCACAATATATACGGCCACATACACTGGTGGTTGACCATTTGACTATTCAGTGACAGTCCCACAGTTTACTCCCCCACCCGCACATGCTGCTATGACCTCACATACGTACCATCCTGATCCGCTGTTAGATGCCTCTCGAAAAACCAACCTGAGCCAACGCTCTTCCCAAACAGCATACGGTGGTTTCATGCAGACTCATCAAGTAAAGAAAGTGCAAGTCTTCAGTGGCAATTCAGACAGTAAGTTGCTAGTGGAGGACTGGATTCGTGACATGCAATACCTTTTAGATGCAATAGACCTCCCAGCCCAGCTTCGCATTTCTACTGTGGTACGACACCTCAGTGGTGAGGCCAGGAAGCTAATTCTAAACCTTTCACCTGGTGACCAGACCCCAGATAAAGCATTTGAAGAACTGAGAGCAGAATATGGTGATACACAGGGTTCATTGGACCCTCTGGCTGACTTCATTGAACAGAGCCAAGGATCATGTGAATCTGCCTGCTCCTATGCCGTAGCACTAGAGGCAACACTGCGGGCTGTGGAAGAAAGCCAGTATGGAGATAGGCCATTCCCAGATCGAGACAGTAAACTGACTCAACAGTTCTTAAGAGGGCTCATGGATGAAGATATATATACACGAATAGCACCCATGAAACCCCTATTGCTGAGTTTTAGAGAGTTGCAGGCTGAGCTACGAAATATTGCAAGGGAAACAAAAAAGTTTCATCCTCAACACATAACCAAAAAGACATGCTCAGGTGCAGGTGACCTCAGAAATCCCAAACACAAGATCGGATGGGAGAAAATGCACTTCAGAACTTACTGAACTGACTGAGATTGTCAAGAAATTAGCTCTCAACCAAGAGGAGCAGATGGCCAAACTGTCCATACTGGAATCAAGCATAAAATCCCCTAAAATTTACCCAAGTTCTGCCTCCTTAACAGCACGGATAACAAATCAGAATTCTACTGTAATGTGTCATCGCTGTGGAAAGCCAGGACACATTGCCAGATTTTGCAGAGCACCACTCCCTGACTTCAACCCGACCAGATCACATCAATCTCAGCCATCGACCTCTGCAGAAGGAAGCAGTGTGCCCTCATCTCAGTCTTTAAATGCCTAAATCCCATGGTAGCAGGAGCAACCATGGGCAAGCAGCAAGCCCCGCACCTAGATGATAGACGCTACAAATGAAGAGGAAGGAACCATCCTGGTAGGCCCTAGAAATGAAGGTGAAGTAGAAATAAATGACATGAAAAGCAGGGCTCTCATTGACTCTAGATCTCAAATCACAAGCATTACCCATAATTTCTGATACAGCCATCCAGAACTCCTAAAACAGAAGCTACAGCCATCCAATATCACTATAGAGGGTGCGGCAGCTCAAAAAGTTCCCTATTATGGTGGCTTGCATATCAGACTCAAGGTATTTGGCGAAGATTGTGTGATCGTCCCCACTTTTCTTGTTCCCGACTCTGAATATTGTTCATCAGTGCCTTTGCTCATTGGAACTAATGTTATCAGGGCATCAAAAAGCCATCTACAAGCAGCTTATGGCACAGAGTTTCTCCAACTGATAAAAGAGAGCCATCCAGAGTGGTATTCTGCTGTGGTGGAGGTTGAGAGCACATAAAACCATAAAAAGCAAGGCATGGTGGGTCCTGCTGTTTATACTGGCCAAACTGTCTGCATCCCAGGGGGCAAAGAAATGGATTTAAAATGTAAGATTAAAGCAGGCCCACAAAGAAAAACATATACAGCTCTGATAGAATGCATTGATTTACTCCAGCTACCACAAGACCTGCTAGTGGCCAAAGTTCTCACAAATGTAAAAGAGGGATATGGCCCAGTCAGGGTTATGAACCTCTCCCAAAAAAGCATTGTCATCAAAACAAACACCCAACTCGCCACAGCCTTCCTGGTGGATAAAGTTGTGGAGCCCTCTGATGAAAATGAAGGTGAACACCACAGCGGAGTAAAGGAAGGGGCGTGTCTCAGCTTTGGTCAAGTGGTGTCAAACTGGGAAGTGGACTTGAGTAGAGCAGCGGTGGAGACTGAAGACCAGCGTACTGTTCTCAGAGAGCTGGTAGAGAAAAATGTGGATGTGTTCTCACAGCATTCTATGGATTATGGCCACACAAAAACAGTGCAGCATGAAATCCCTCTGGTGGATTCAAAGCCATTTCGACTCCCGTATCCTAAGATCCCCCCCTTCTCAGTGGCAAGACGCAAGGCACCTACTGATGGAGATGGAAGCTCCAGAAGTTATTCGACCTAGTAAGAGCCCATATTCATCACCAGTGGTGGTTGTTACCAAGAAAGGTCATTAAGGGGTCATTAAGGTCATTAAGACTCTGTATTGATTACAGAAAACTTAACTCCTGCAGCACACGAGATATATTTCCTCTCCCTCAAATTGAGGAGGCATTAGAGGCCCTGGGAAAAGCCAAATACTTCTGTACACTGGATCTTATTTCGGGTTACTGGCAAGTGGAAGTGGCAAAGCAGGATAAACATAAGACTGCATTCAGTACCCCCATGGTTTTTTTTAGGCCAACAGAATGCCATTTGGGCTCCAAAATGCCCCTCCACCTTTCAGAGACTCATGACCTGCTGTTTTGGAGATCTGAACTTCACTCACCTGCTGATCTACCTCGATGACCTTGTAATTTTCTCCAAAACATTTGAGGAGCAGGTCGAACAACTCCAGCAGGTGTTTGATCAACTCAAAGAACACGGCTTAAAGCTAAAGCCCTCAAAGTGTCAGCTTGTGAAGAAGGAGGTGTAGTACTGTATCTTGGGCACATTGTATCTGCAGAAGGAATTAGAACAGATCCCGAGAAAATCAGCAAGGTTCAAAACTGGAAGAGGCCCACTAATTGCAAGGAGGTTCTGCAGTTCTTAGGGTTTGCTGGATACTACAGACGTCATGTCAAAGATTATTCCACACTGGCTGCTCCATTGTACCGTCTCACCTCTGGTGACCCCAGGAAGTAAAAGAGAGGGACACAGAAACCTTCATACTCCAGCTTACCCTTTCTGTGGAATAAAGACTGTGATGTGGCATTTCAGCGTTTAAAGGAAAGGTTGGTGACTAGGGGTGTAAGAAAATATCGATACACTGAAATATCACAATATTTCATTTCTCAATACTGTATTGATATTGTAAAGCCCTGTATCGATTTTTTATGAAGGTTTAAAATGTGAACTTTTCTGCCAGCCGTTCATTTTTATGTTGTAGTTCAGCCTCTGATCACTAGTTGGCAGCTGTGAGCCAGCCATTTGGCTACTCTACCTCTTGAGATAGAGGCTATTGTTAAAGTGTTGGGTGACCATATTGTAAATCAATATTAAAAACTAAAAGCTGCAAAAATATATTTTCAAACTATTTATTGTCAAATTTAGTCTAATAATTGAAATCATGGATGAAATAAGAAATATGAAACAAATAAAATAAAATATATACAAAGCAGAACACAGCTAAATGTATCAAAAGTATGTCTATGTAATATTAGAATTTTCTGAGACAATGAATTTTGGTTTTTCATTTTTTCCCCTGTAAGCGGTTTTTATTTAATAGAATTTTTGGACAAAAAAATCGCAATATATCACCTTGCCTATAGTATCGCAATATATCGGGATATATCGTATCGTGACCCCTCTGTCATGATATGTATCGTATCGCCAAATTCTTACCAATACACAGCCCTATTGGTGACCGTTCCAGTGCTGGGCTATCCAGACTACAACCTGCCATTTGTGTTGCAGACTGAAGCATCAGGGGAGGGACTGGGCGCTGTGTTGTCTCAGGTCCAGAATGGTGCGGAGAGAGTGATAGCATACGCCAGTAGAGGCTTAAGCTCGCCTGAGACAAGATATCCAGCACACAAACTAGAATTTCTGGCCATAAAGTGGGCAGTCACAGACAAGTTTTATGACCACCTATATGGACGTTGTTTCTCTGTTGTCACTGACAACAACCCCCTCAAATATGTGATGATGACAGCCAAGCTTGATGCCACCAGGCAGCGTTGGGTTTGTCAACTGTCATCATTTGAGTTCAACATCCAGTACCGGAGGGGCCGGAACAATGCAATTGATGATGTACTTTCCCGCATGCCCAATCAGGATGTCACACAGATCTTACAGTCATGTCCTCAGCATGCTAGGGTCACTGAATCAAAGCATCCAGGATCTCAGCATTTTGAGGACCTATCAAATACACCTGATATCACTGATGCTACAAAAGGGCCTGATGTCGCAAGGTCTCCACCAATAAGCCAGCTCTATGTGGATATAGGGACAGACGCACTTCCTGCTATGACAACACAAGGAATCCGTGCAGAACAAAAGCAGGATCCCATCATTGGCCATGTTTTGTATTTTAAAAACACAAATAGCAGACCACCTCGGAGCGTGAGGATTACTTGGAAGGAATGGGAGCCTTCTCATAAAGGAATGGAGGAAGTTGGAGGTCAGAAATGGCATCTTGTAAAGATGCGTCTCAGACGGTCAAAGAGGAATCATAGAGCAGCTCATTCTGCCAGAGAAGTTGAGAGAGATGGTCAAAACTGCCCTGAATGATGATTCAGGACACTTAGGATTTGAAAGAACTCTGCACTTGATGAGGAAGAGATTCTACTGGCCAAATATATCTCAGGAAATCAAAGCTTGGTGTGAGCAGTGTAATGCTGTGTTCACACCGAACGCGATTTCAGCTTCAAAATCGCAGCCAACGCTGAAGTTGGTCGCTCGTGCACTTTGAGGTCAGACGCAGGACAGCTCTCGAAGCACTGCACGGCAAGAGCCTCCCCGCCCCTTCCTCCTCTGTCGGGCTCTGTTTAATGTTGGACGAGGAAGTGGCTTTGCTTTATTTACAGAGCAAGAGCATGTCACGTTCATCAGATAATTAATTCATAATTAATTCACCAGATAATTCAGAGTAGAGGCTCACAGCTCGCTTTCAGGACTATTTTTCCAGTCTGATGAGTCGCTGCCACGCATTGGTGCGGATCAAGACACCGACTGCAGGCACTCGATTTCAGCCAAAGAGCTCCTCTCCGTCTGTTTCAGGTTATTGGACATCATTCAGTAAACTGTCCCGTCGGGAAATATGTCGCTACGTCACACAGTGGAGTCTCTCTGATTGGTTGATGCTGCACGTCGAGCTGCAAAAGTTCAGATTTTCTAACTTCAGCGATTTACTCCTCAGCGCGTTGAACGCTCAGATCGTTCAAATCGCGCTGCTCTAATCGCGGTTGAGGCGCCGCAGCACTTCCCGACGTTGCTTGAAGTGCGTCCACCATAGACTTTTAATGTAAACCTGATGCTCCTGATGCTGAAATTGCGTTCAGTGTAAACACACCATTAGAGATGTTGTCTCAGAAAGACCCCTACAAGCAGTGTTGGAGCTCCACTTGTTAGTATCCACAGCAGTGCCCCCATGGAGCTTGTGTGTGTGGACTTTCTCTGCCTGGAAAAGTCAAAGGGGGCATTGAAAATGTGCTTGTTGTTACAGATCACTTCTCTCGTTATGCTCAGGCCTACCCCACCAAAGATCAGAAAGCTGTCACAGTGGTTAAGGTTCTGTGAAAGAATTTCTTTTGTCGGTTTGGCTTCCCATCAAAATTGCCTACAGATCAAGGACGCAATTTTGAAAGTATAGTCGTGAAGGAACTGTGTAAGATCACTGGCATCACTAAGACCCATACCACTCCATACCACCCACAGGGCAGCGGGACCACTGAAATGTTCAACCGGACCCTAATGAATATGTTGAGAACCCTGCAACCCCACATGAAGCTCAGGTGGGATGAACATGTGGAGGCCATGACACAGGCTTACAACTGCACACAACATGACTCAACAGGGTACACACCATATTACCTGATGTTCAGGAGACATCCTAAGCTTCCAGTAGACCTGGTTTTTGGACTCTCCACCTCTACTAATCAAGGGAGTTACACTGAGTATGTGCAGACACTGCATGATTGTCTGTCAGATGCTTACGCACAGGCAAATCAGGCCTCCTGAATGGCCAAGAAACAACAGAAAAAATATTATGACCTAAAGGCAAAGAATAAAGTGTTTGTTCCAGGAGACAGGGTACTGGTCAAAATATGTCATGTGGAAGGACGGCAGAAACTTGGGGACAAGTGGGAGCCACATCCATACATCGTGGTGAAGAAACAACCTAAAATTCCAGTCTATGTGGTTCAGCCAGAGGATGGTGGCCCAGAGAGAGTGGTGCATGGGAACCTTCTCACACAATGCATGTTTGTCCCAGTAGAGGATGGCGGTGGAGGGACAGATGAAGAAGAGGAGTCAGATTTGGACCAATGTGAGACAAGTCTCGAGGCAGACTTGCAACAGGCGTCAGATGCGAATAACACTGAGGAAACCAGAGTAACCCTGCAACTCAGAGAAAGCAATCAAGAGGATGTGCAAGCAAGCACAGAAGAGATGGATGAGCCAGTACAGCAAAGTGCAGGACAAAATGCTCAAGCATCCCTCAATGGAGGGTCACTGCAGAAAAATGGAATTCCAAGAAAAAAAATCCACCCAGGATTAGATGTCCTCCAAAAAGACTGTCATTAGAAGCATGAGTCACCAAAACGGAGGAGGAGCAACAGAAAATAGCAAGAGGGTGGCTGGTTTGGCAGAAGGAAAAGGCAAAGAGAGTCCCAAAACATGCATAAAGCAAATGCACACACATACAGTACATATCATTCACAGTGCATATGTGTGAACAAATTATCTACTTGAAGACGTTTAGACTATTTGGTACTCTCTCAGTTGCTTTTGTTTGTTTGTTTGTTTCCTTTTATTCTTTGTGTTTCATTTATTTTGATGAATGGGACGCCATCAAATAAAGAAGGGGCAGATGTAAGGTAGTGATATAAATACACCAATGGATGGTGCTGTTTGTGTATTTTCTGGAAGTGCAGCCATTTCGAGGTGTTTTGTCCTAGTAGGGACACCGTAGCTCTGAACATTTGGCGCACAGGCTGCCATATTCCTAGCAGTTCACTTTTGTTGTCTGTAAGGTACGAGACGTGTGGCTGGACAAAATAAAGGCTCCAAGGTCTCACCACAATTCTAAATCCTGTGTTTGGTGCCTCTGTCTGTGCATGGAACACACCTCACTTACACCCAAAGAAAACACAACGCAGAGTTGCCGGGGTGTCTTCTACAAGCCAGAGACGCACTGAGCAAATAGGTCCTGGGTTACATATTCAACAGTGTTTCAAAATGTAAAAATAAAAAACTGTACACAAATTTGCAACTATGGCGAGTAATGAATAAGTGATGACATGTTGAACCAGGTAAAAACTGAAAGGGTTTGCAATCATGAGTGAATAAACAAACAAACAATAAACAAACAAACAAATAAACATAAAATAAACAATGAGAGGTGAGTTTTAGCTGTGACTTTAACTAAGGGCGTCCTAGTTAATTAGGGAGAAAAATCGTTTAGTTTACCAAATCTCATACAAAGATAAAAATCAAATAAGTCTGAGCACCTGTGTGTCACCAGGACAAATGTTCACTTTTACCCTTTTGTTCTGCCTTGCGGGTACCAGGAGGGAAGTCAGCAGTGGAAGGTCATCTCTGGGGTTCATTCTCCAGACAGGCTCTCCATGCAAGCTGAATGTCAGGCGGTCTGCCTGATAAACTCGACTGGTCCCTTGGTCAGAGAAGGGGTCACTCCCTGGTGA
>NW_013952684.1:0-326 GCF_001266775.1 Austrofundulus limnaeus | reverse complement strand
GAACATAAAAGATCTATAAAACATATAGAACCATATAAAAACCTTTCAGTGAGAGTACACATCTGCAGATTTGGACGCAAATAGAGAGTGGGATTACTATCATGATAAGCAGCCACAGTTGGAGTATTGAACTTAACGTGATTCTCGTTATTCCAATTTCCGACATTTACAACGTCCTTGAGTCTGTATATGTCGTCTACGTGTATGATTGGCAGATTGACAATGAACGCAACTTCACGCTATTGGGGATTGACGTGAATTGGAATCGCGCTACCGAGAGAGTAAGCTAAATGGGCTTGAATTGGCATTACTTTTTTCATTAGTAG
>NW_013952683.1:711106-711424 GCF_001266775.1 Austrofundulus limnaeus | reverse complement strand
ATTTCATTCCTCTTGCCAAGTTGCCTTCTGCTAAAGAGACAGCTGAGGTATTACTGACTCATGTATTCAGGATCCATGGTTTCCCCACTGACGTTGTTTCTGACAGGGGTCCCCAGTTTGTCTCTCAGTTTTGGAAGGCCTTTTGTTCCTCGTTAGGAGCCTCTGTCAGTCTCTCATCGGGTCATCATCCTCAGACCAATGGACAGTCTGAGCGACTTAACCAGGAGTTGGAGACTGGTTTACGCATCCTCGCCTCACAGTGTCCCTCCACCTGGAGCAAACAGCTCATGTGGGTTGAGTTTGCCCACAACATACTGC
>NW_013952683.1:705177-710106 GCF_001266775.1 Austrofundulus limnaeus | reverse complement strand
AGTTTATACTTATATATTTTTTTAAATGGCAAAATTTGGTCTCTTTATTGATAGCTRATTAATATTAAAAAATGTCCTTTTATTGAATAGATTATTCCCTCAAGTGTTTAAATTTAATACCAAGGGTGAATAAATTAAGTAATCAAAACATTGTGGATTGGTACAATTGATCTGGTGCCCTTTCACAAAACACATGTCCAATGTATGTTTTTTCTTGATCCTGTTGTAAAATAAAGTCTTGTTAATCAAAAGGCTCCATGATTTTAAGTGTTAATACGAGCATAGCATTGCTAAAGTACTAATGAGACACATCTCTCTGAACCAACTTTACCCAAGTGTTGCAGCAGATAGCAGAGCCTGCTCAATGGGAGAGTAGACATACAAAATACATGAATGATTACAGTATCATCTAAATCATTTCATAAATATTATAAACCTAACTGAAATCTATCTTTCATAGAGATAGAAGAAGTTGTGTGGTCGGAACCTCGTGGGGAGCAGAGCATTTGCCGTGAAACGGATCAGCGTGTCTGATGGAAATGGGTCATCAGGCCTGGTGTAGCACGGTTCTGCTTTGTTAAAACCAGCATGCAGTAACCTGGCCCGGTCTCTCTATCTGACACACACCTACACACGCATTGTAGAGGTGATCCATCACTGCAAAGGGCTGACAGGTGTGGAGATGAGACCGATGTGTAACTCTACCCTGTGTCCGCTGCTCAGAGACCCTACACCTGGCTCACATGGTGGATGTGTTAGCTTGCACTTGTGTGAATGTATTTGTGTGTGCTGAGGAGGTTGAAGGATTAGCATCAGCTGCAGTGACACCTCGATAAAATATTTCTCAGTAAATGGACTCTGGCAGTGGCAATCTGCTTCCTGCCACTCACCGTTTTCTTATTCTGATTTATCATAACTGTAACATGTGCATGTGCGCACACACAGACTGACACCGTGGGACAAAGAGAGCTGAAAGAAATGTGTTGCTGACTAATTTAAACCTGAGTTTTGAAAGATACAGACAAAGAGCAGGCTTTTTTATTCCTCTTTTTTGACAAACCAGTCATAGTTTACCTTATTAGAAGACAACACAATACAGTTGCAGTGGAAAATGAAAGGCAAATGAAACAAAGACATTGTTTTAAACAATAACACAACAGATGACATTATTACAAATAATGCAACTCTAGAATTTTTTTCTTTTTATTTTCACCTTTTCTTCTTAATCAAGTAAGTAAGTAAGTAAGTAAGTAAGTAAGTAAGTAAGTAAGTAAGTAAAGTTTTATTTATTAAGTGCCTTTGACAGAAATATATTCACAAGGTGCTGTACAATCATTAACAGCATAAAAATGGCGGAAAGAATAAAAAGAAACAGAAAAACATAATTAAACATAAGCAACGAAAATTGAAACATCAAATCAAGAATTAATTTCTAAAATTGTACATCAAACACAAGGTCAATGCAGGGCAAAATATACAATAATACACAAAAACATAATGAATGCGGGAGAGAAAAATATGGCGTAAGTTCAATAATAAAGAAAACACAGATTGGTGAAGCAATCACAATGGAGGTAGACTAGCAGTAATGGTGAAATGGTTAGCTAAATGCTTGAGTGAAAAAGTGAGTTTTTAGGAGTGTCTTGAAAGAGACAATGTTATCAAGGGAGCACAGATTAAAAGGGAGTTCATTCCAGAGCCTGGGGGCCACAGAGGAGAAGGCACAGTCACTATGGGTCTTGAAGCGAGTGAGGGGAACCATAAGGAGATGTTGATCCTGTGAGCGGAGATCTCGTCTGGGGTTTTAAGGGGAAATGAGACTTTTAATGTATTCAGGTGCTTGGCCATGAAGAGCTCTGAAAGTGAGGACCAGGATTTTGAACCGGATTCTGAATGGAACAGAAAGCCAGTGAAGTTCTGCAAGGATCGGGGAGATGTGGGTGAATTTGGAGGTTCGGGTTCGGAGTCTTYCTGCCGAGTTTTGGACAAGCTGAAGGCGATTTAACTGTTTCTGGTTAAGACAGGTGAACAAGCTATTACAACAATCTAAGCGGCTAGAAATGAAAGCATGAATTACCATTTCCAAGTTTGAAATAGACAGCAGGGGCCGGAGTTTTGAGATGTTCCGAAGCTGAAAGTAGCATGTATAAACCAAATTCTTTATGTGTTTATCTAGTAACAGATCTGAGTCAAGATTTACTCCCAGGTTGTGCACATTCTGATGAACCGTTGAAGTAAAAGAGCCGAGATGTTCCTTTATCTTTGGGATTTTATTTTCAGGGGCCAGGATCAATGTCTCTGTCTTACTGAAGTAGCAAGTTGTCAGACAGCCACTGGTTAACTTTTGTGACACATTTTATGAMAGAGGTTATCTTGTGGGTGGTGGAGTCAGTGGAGCAGTATTGCTGTAGGTCATCTGCATAGAAATGATAGGAGACGTCTGGGAAATTTTGATGACCTCAGTCAGGGGGCGGATGTAGAGCGGAAATAGAATCGGGCCCAGGATGGAATCCTGTGGAACCCCGCAGGCGAGTTTGGCTGAGTCAGAGAGAGATCGGCCTAATAAGACTGAGAAAGAGTGGTCTGAGAGGTATGATTTGAACCAGTCTAGCACCACCCCAGATATCCCTATGTCTTTCAGATTATGAAGGAGAATAGTGTGATCGACAGTGTCAAAGGCTGAGGAAAGGTCTAGTAAGAGGAGGACAGAGTACATGCCTCTATCAGCAGACATTAGCAGATKATTTGGTACATGAAGAAGGGCAGTCTCTGTAGAGTGAGATCTGCGGAAGCCAGATTGAAATTGGTCAAAAAGATTATTTACATCCAAGTAGGATGTTTTGTACTGAAACAATTTTCTCCAACACCTTAGACAAAAATGGTAGCTTTGAAATGGGCCAGTAGTTATTCAGATCAGATGTGTTTAAAGATTGCTTTTTTTGTATGGGTTCCACAACTGCTTTTTTAAAGGATTCTGGGACACATCCTGATGTAAGAGAGAGGTTTACCAAATCTGTAAGTGTGYGTCCTACTCCGTCAAAAACAACTTTTAAGAATCTGGGAGGTAAGATATCAAGAGGGGAGGCAGATGGTTTAATTTTTTTTGGATTATGGTCTCAAGATTATTCACAGTAACCAGATCAAAAGACGACCAGGAAGGACTGAGACTGTTCTCGGGGGTTGTGGAATGGGGCATGAGACGGTTGAGTTGAGATGCTCTGCCAGATGTTCTCAATTTTGACGAAAAAGTGTGTTACAAAGTTGTTGGGACTGACAGGTGAACAGGCGGTAGTAGAGGAAATGACTGGGGAAACCAACGTGTCAGTGGTGCTGAATAAGGCTCTGGGGTTTTTCTTAAAGCGGGTGACCAACTCAGCAAAAATATTGAGACCTGGCATTTTTTATCATGGTCTGCAGTGATAATCTAAGATCTCAAAGGTGAAGCCTGTGCACTTCTAAACGGGATGATTTCCACAGACGCTCTGCCTGCCTACATTTGCGTCTAGCAGAGCGGATGGTCTCATTCATCCAAGGAGTAYGTGTTTTAACAGCATAGAATTTACTGGTTGTTACAGCACAGTCATTAAAAACAGTTGAACAGTGATGGTCTAATAAATCAATAAAATCATCTGGTTGATTTAAATCAGCCAGGACAGATGGGTCAAAAGAAACAGAAAAAGTAAACAGAACAGAAAAAGTAATCTATATATCTTTGATTCACCAGCAGTCTCAGRAGTTAACAACTAATGACACGTCAACTTTTTGAAGAAGTGCTTTTTATTGTTGAGAAATAATTTGCCCATTACTGCTTATTTTCTATATCTAAGTCAACAAGTCACAAAAATCCTTAGAATACAAAAATAAATGTATTCTGGACACAAAATTCAAAACTTGTTAACAGAAATAAGACTAACATTACCAGTTACAAGTACAAGTCCATGTACTTCAGTTTGGGTTCTCGCCAATGCAGAGTACCAGTGCTGAATACTTACCGAGTTAGAACTTAAACATCAAACAATGACTTAAAAACATTTCTTTTTTAGATCAAGGGGCCTAAGCCCCTCTGACTGGATCAAATTGTTGATGTACTGTATAAATTAATATATTGTAATAAATCCACTCGACAGCCAAAGTCCCAATGAACAGGGTTTTATTTTCACTTTAACGAGCTGCTATTTTCGGAGGCTACAGCTCACGCCTCGAACAACAGAACCGGAACTCCCTCCAAAAACCCACCAACCACAACAACAACACTTCCGGTCCTGACCCCGCCACGCTACTAAACTCCGGCCCACCGGAAGGGTACAAACAAACACTTGTGTGGGTCAGACCGCAGAAAGCAGACCATGATCCTCCACACATACACAACATGGGCTTCAAAATAAACTTACAACATGTAACACATAACACGAAACAGTATCAGAACTTAAACACAGAATCATTACAATATTAAGAACATTTGGGGTTGGATGGCAAGGAAAGTTTACTAAAATGGACACCAGTTCCAGACAGTGGATGCCCTCCATGAAGCCATCTTCACTACTCAGAGCAACATTCCCTCTAGCCTCCTGGACACCCTAGCATCAAGCATGCCAAAAAAACTATTTTTGAAATGACAAGAAGTCCTTTCTTTAAAGGGGCAATATTATGTGTTTTTTGGGCATTTAAATTCTATATTATAATAAATAGAAATCGACCGATACGGATTTTTGAAGACCGATACTGATTATTTTGACATCAGTCGATATGCCTATATGCGCTGCCGATTTTTATTGTTGGCCGAATCTTGAAGCCGATACTACTTTTTATTCCTCCATTAACATGATAAAATAAGAATGATAACAAGTGTTAAACAAGTCTCAATTTAAACAAAAAAGAAGCATTTATTAACTGAGTCTTGTCTGGTGTAGGCTGAGTGAAGTGCTGCCA
>NW_013952683.1:701669-704177 GCF_001266775.1 Austrofundulus limnaeus | reverse complement strand
GTGCCCATATCCAGCAGTCACAGTGCGAGGGGCGGGGTACACCCTGGACAGGTCGCAAGTCCATCACAGGACCACACATAGAGACAAACGAGACAAACAACCACTCACTCTCTCACTCACACCTAGGGACAATTTAGAGTTATCAATTAACCTAACAGTCATGTTTTTGGTCTGTATTCTGTTTTTATTTATATATTTATCAGATTAGTATCTTTTTTTTTACATAAAATAAAATTACCATGTTTTAAAATCCCAGCATTTTTTTATGCAAAAACAGGAACACAGAGAAAAGGAGAGAGAGACACATGCATACATCTTGCTATCTTTGTGAGGACTTCACACACACCGTAGCTTTGCTGCAGTCTGCACATGCTTTTTTCATTGGGCAAAAGATGCATTTAAACCAGCTGAAGTTAACTTTAGATCTCAGTTTGAAATGTACACCGAAGAAAACCTGCATTAAGACTTTTATACTGTGGTCAGAGCAAATGTGCACCTGGTTCACGTTTACGTGGACGGCAGAGCTTTACTCGCTCCTATGAACGTAACAGCGAGAAAAGACTGAGAGCTTTTTTATTTTAATCCAGTGGGGAGAAGAATAGAAGTGTTCTTCTATGCCTCCTGTGAGCAGTTCCAGCCATTTTTTAAAGAAAAACAATGTGGACATGCTAATTACAGTCTGATGCCAAAGTGAAAGTAAAACATGGCGCTCCCGTTCAAAAGTGAAACTTAAACACACAGCTGTTCTCTCRTAGGGATGGGGCTGCAAGATATGCACTCGTGTAATCCCAAAGAATGGATCGGCCAATACTGATACAAGGAAAAAACACAAATATCGGCAAAAAATATTGGCCGGCCGATGTATCGGTTGACCCCTAATAATAAAGTAACTATGTCACCTTCAGTTGTTATTAAAATGCTGTTTTTATGTGTAAATCAAAAATACACTTGACTTCCCATTCATTTCTGTTTCTAAACACCTTGAAATTGGCCTCTGCCTCTTTAAGAGCATTCTTGATCTCATCACGCCCATTTGAGCACGTCATCATAGCTGCTTCTCTCTACTGTTTACAAGCTGGAGCGTTGTAGCATGCTTTGTTGTATTGATAATTTAAAAAGCAGCAACATTACACAAGATCATTTTTGGAGGGATGCTCTTTGTTGAGGAAGCTCGGTTCTGAGACACAGCCCAAAAGGCGGTTCTAGTCCCAATCGGTCATTTTTGCTCCCCTGCCTGGCTGCCTCAGGACACTACAGGATTTCACAAATATGCATGAATGAGTCAAAGCAAGACAGTGGATGTGTTTTTGATGAGAGGATAACATTATAACATGATATAAAGTTGATTTTACATGATATTTCCCTTTTAAAAAATATTTGTTTTAGGGGACTTTTTTTTAGAAGTGGCTTTAAACTTTTGATCAGCTGATGAACAGCCTATTTCAGTTTAATACTTGTATGCAATAAAATGCTTACTCTATGTTTTTTGTCTCTCTCCCATGTTTTCTTTTTATTTTTTKTTTTTTGTTCAATTCAAAGTTCTACTCAGAACCTTCTTATGACCAAACAGTGCAAAATGTAAATTCTCGCCATTTTTCAACTGGTCTTAAAAGTTTGATCAGAACATACACATTTGTATGCATTTACAGTATATAGTGAGAGATTTCTGAACCTTTCGTATTATCATCAGACTCTGAGTATAAATCACAACATCTATGTTTATTCCTCGTTTTGWGCAGCTTTCTTTGCTAAGTTAACCAGGATGTTAAGTGATTCATGTTAAAAGTTGGTACTTTTCCCTTAAAATTTGCCGAATGGTAGTCTTGGCAACAGGCTGCACAAATTGTCACACAAACTAAGCTTGGCCTCCGGTCTTTTSCTCTCCTTGGGGCTTTCATGCTGAATGTGCTCTTGTCACCTGGGCAACTTGTTTCTCGGTCTGCTGTTCAACGACAAATTGCCTTTTCAATACAGGTTGTTCCGGTGCCTAGTTCAGACTCTAAGTCTGAACCCAGCTCCCCACTGAACGGGCCTCTGCCTATGGTAAAGTGCATGGTCTCAGTGTCCTGCTCTGAGGGCTTGACGAGGTTTGACAATAACTCGCACCTGAAGTGAGGTGCAGTGTGTCTGGCACTCCAGGTCCAGGCTCAAATCTCAGAACTTGATACAGAGTAACTGTCTCTTAGCCACTTTGTTTAAGCAGTTTTCTGATATAGACTGCAATTATTATATTCTATTCTTCCTAGTCCACCAGAAAATACCACATTTCAGTGTACTTAACACTGTATTGTTGTAAAAACTTGAAAGTGGTTTTGTGCATCATTTGGAAGTCAATAGCTTAAACCCTTAAAACAGTATTGATGACAAGTTTTTCTTGCAGCAAGGAGAATAACCGTTTTGCCTGGTTAAATAATGGTAAATAAATAAAAGATAAACTAGACACCGCATAGCGGTAACATAATGACCCCCGCACGCACAAATGCACCAGAACTCAGAAGTATTTATTCC
>NW_013952683.1:687362-700669 GCF_001266775.1 Austrofundulus limnaeus | reverse complement strand
ACTAGGTGCATCCCAAAATTGCAGTGGTTTGGGTGGGGGTCTTTTTTTGTGGGGGGGTGGGGGGGTGGCTGATGGATAGCCCATCATCAGAGCTAAACAACCAAAGAAATCTGAAGCTCCTATGTTTAATAGTTTTTGAGCTGTAACCATTTGTGTATGTCCAGATGCCCCTTTTTCAATTAAATTGGGGGTCAGTGGGGTGGGGGGGGCACTGATTGGTGGGCACCTAACCAAATTTCTTATGTAAAAAATACATTTTAGAATTTGTATTTCATATTTTTTATGTCGGGTAGATTTATCCTTTTTGGATTTTTTTTGCTCTACAAGTACTTTATTTAGTAGAAATTATGCAAAAAATGTCTCCTTCAATTGTAAAGATTGCAGATCCCCTAGGCTTAGACTAAAAATAGTATACAAAAATATGTGTACTAATGGTATAATATAAGTACACAACAATCAGAAATACAAAGTGAACCAATGTCCTGTCTTGATGATGCCACTGCAGAGATTCTATACAAGGAGAGTCTAATCCTGATCCTGGAGGGCCTCTATTTTGTATGTTTTAATTGTTTCTCTGCTCCATCAGTGATTGGATTACCACTTAAAGTTCTGCACATGTCTGTTATTCACACATTCATTTAAATCAAGTGTGTTGGAGCAGAGAAACCTTTAAAACATGCAGAATTGCTGCTTGAGGACAAGATTTGGACACCCTGCTTTACACACACTGACATCTTTAAGGCTAATTAGTCAAGAATGGATTTCTGTTCTGAGGGATATATCCTAATTACAGTGGAAATCATCAGAATTATATTTTCTGCAACAGACGTTTGGCCCATGATCTGAAAACTAAAATACTTTGCTCTGAACAGACAAATAATCTCAAAACAATCCAATAATRCTAAAAGAACAAATCACTATGAACTGATCTAAAATAGCTGTTTTTTAAACCTTGTGGTTATTTGCAATCCAAGAACAACCAAAACTTCGACTGTAATAAAAAGTGGCAATCGATATGTAGCTCTTTTAAACTGAAGCAATCATAATGATTTCTGCTGCTAGCTGAGTGTCAGATTTCAGCAGTGGACGAGGACGAGGCACAGATCAGCTGCAGCACGCTCTCATCTCATTTTCTATCTGCATCTAAGCTTCACATGTTTTAGTCAATCAATTTTGACAAATGGATTTTCAATGAACACTTCTAAAACAACAGTTGCAGAGTTTTGATTTGGATTTTTGTGAGAGAGTTTTACAGAGGCTGCCATCAACAAACAAAACTAGTATTTTTATTGTGCAGGCTTGGTTTCACAGCTAACATGTTGTGTTTTTTTTTTTTTTGATTGTTTGTTTGTTTTTTCAAAGCTGGACTCAGTTATAAAGTTTGAGCATAATTTTAACTCTCCCTTTTTTCTATCCAGAACAGGTTTATTTAACAAGGGACCATCAATAAATTTGTACCACACAGACAGAGTTATATTCAAATTGAGCAATTTTACACAGATAAACTTATAACCAAAGTAAATGTAGAACAGAAAGTGCATTGTGTGCTGTTCAGGTATAGAAGCTGGGTGGTGGATGGGATGCTCATGATTTATCACAAACCTTCTACGTGTGTTGTTCATTTCTCAAGGTGTTGACAGCTGATTCCACACAAACCAGATGGATGTAGTGTTGCCCATTTCTGTTTCTATTGGTGGACTGTAACAGAAAAAGGAAAGTTACCAACAAATAGAGGATAAAGTGTAAAACGGAGAAGAAAAGTTGAAGTATGTTATAGTTTTTGTATGGTAAAACTCACACAACAATGCCTTAAAAAGCTTGACTTTGTTACCTTTGTTTTTACAACTCATTTATGCACAGTTTTTGTCTTCACTTTTTTCCAGTCCACATAAAACAACAACAAAAAAGTTTGCCTTATTTTTAAATAGAGTCTTCAAATAATGATAATAGGTGACCTGATCAATCATCAAAGTGGTCACTTACGAAAGTACAACATGGGTATTTGTGTTTTTGAAATGTTTCAATTTGCAAATTTGATCATCTCCATCCACCAATTTAAAACCCATTTAATCCTGTTTGGCATTACAAAGAGCAGGTGCCTATTTCCAACAGTCTGTGGGAGAGCGTTAGGGTTCACCAGGACAGGTTGATAGTCCATGAAAAGACCACAAAGAGAAACACAAGAGAAAGACACATGCACACTCACACATGAGGAAAGCTTAAAACATCTAATCACCCTGAGAGAAAACAGGAGGAAACAGGAGAACATCCACACATGCACAAAAGAAACATAAAGACTACCACCAAGCAAGAGACATCATAGGATCTCTCTACTCAGGCCACTGACAAAGATGAACAGAAGTTTTATTCAATTAAATGGGGAAAACACTGATGTAAAAAAATCAATATTGTCAGCTTTAAGTATAACTTATTGTTTATCATTTTACAATTTTAGAGCTTATGTTGTATGCAGTATTTACAATCGGATCCCTTGATTTAGGTAAAGAAAAATTTTTTTTTTTTTGGAAAGAATGTCAGTTTTTATTAATAATTTATTTATGATGGTAATAAAAGCATAAAACATCCAAGACTGTATACAGGCTGAGAACAAGAGCCATTTATTTCCTTTTGTTTCCTATTTTCTACTGTTTCTATGGATTCTTTCTCTGTACAAGAGACGTATGGATTTCTGACAAGATGTACCAAGCAAGCAACCTGAATTATAATGAACTAATGAGCTATTTATGGAGGAGACAGCAAAACATTACTGTAAAAGCAGTCTTGGATTTATAAAACCATTTCTTGAACAACAACATTTCCATTGTCAAGACTGCTGCTACAAGGGAAGGTTGTTTTGAAAAACATAAAAATCAAACTACTTCAAGCTTGATTCGGCAGATAAGATCCATGCTAAGAAAAAAATTTATGGCTGTAATGTGAACACAAACTTGTTGGACAGCCAATCAGATCAGGCAGAATTTACAGGTACGTTTTGTTGCTTTGAATCCTACTGTCAGTTCTCATGGAACATTTTATTTTCTGCCAGCTGATGGAAGGTCATTTTGCTTCAATCAAAGACTGATTAGGAAGGGGAAATACTTACCGGATTTTCATTTCAATATTTTGATATTTGAAGTGTTATAAAAAAACTTAAGGGTTTTAGCCTCTTCTCTAAAAAAACATGACTTTCAATCACAGTTGCTTCATTTAAAAGCTCCAACTCCATCTTGGTGCATTCTTGGCAAATTATAAAAAAAAAAAGGGGAAAAAAAAAGAAAATGCATTAAAAAACATCAGCATTGGCTTTTTTTTCACAAGGAAAGACAATTTTCTTGAAAATGTGTTCTGTGATCTGTGATGCTACAGATGAGTCATTTATCAAATATGTCAAGGCTCACAGTGGATATTACAGCTGTGATTAGCACTCACTAAGAGAAATAAGGTCAAATCAGTGACTTTAACGTAACTCGTTGCACAGATTAATCTTTCAGATTAAGAACAGAGGAAGACTGCACCTTTTCCAATATACCCATGATAATAAGGTTAGTTTCCCCCCATGAGAACATGCACCCAGTGTTTGAGTGTTATAGTGTCTTCTTGTGTTCAGAGGTTTTTTTTCTTTAACACCTTTAGAGGCTGCTAAATAGCTGGATTTAACACATTTTGTTTCTGTCTGAATTTGTCAGGGAACTTCAGCTTCCACCAGTTAGTTATCACTGTTCAGGGTAATCAAATTGCGTTTTTGTGAAATCAAAGTGTTTCAAGCAATAAATTATCTATAATATGGTTAGCCATATTGCTTATAAAATGAATGTAATTATTCTTTTTTTTCTGTTATTCATTTGTGAAATGTTACAGTATATTTGGGACATTTTTTTAATGTTCAGGAACCATTCTTCTGGTGATGCAATATATATATATATAAATTGGATGTGGACTGCCCTCTGTAGTGGGCGGGTACATGTCCTGGAGCTGGGGGGTATAGGGAGTGTGAGTGGAGTATGACATCCATCTTGTGTGTCTTTGAATGAGTGGGTGTGCAGATGAGGGTGGGATTGTGTGAATGTGTCTGCGGATGTTTGGATATTTGTCAGGCTGTGACTTGGGCTGCCCCCTCTTCTGGTTTTTCTGGTGGAACCCTGCTGGTGGTGGGCCTCACCCCCTACCACATTGCCCTCTGGTGGGTTGTGCCTTTGCCCGCCAGTGTGCTGGTGGCTCTCGGTGTCTGGGGCTGGACACTCGGTCATGGGCCGGCTCGGCCTGGTGACTACCTGGTGAGGCTTGGGCCCTCTGGCCCTGTCAGGCCGAGGCCTGGGAGTGGTGTGCCCTTGGTGCCCAGGCCTCTGTGTCCATGCCCGGTTCTACTCCGTGCTGTTGGTGCCGGCGGGGCCAATGAACTTGTCGTTGCTGGCCCAGTGGGATTGTTGTGTGGGGTTGCTGGGGGGCTCTGCCGGTTCTCTCCTGCGGTCCACTCTGTGGGGGTGGGGGGTTCAATCACTGGTGCCCTGGGGGATCTGCGCTTGGGGTCCCTGTCTGGGTCTTTGGCTCTGGTCTTCCTTATATCGGCCTCAGGCCTTGGGGGTTGGGTCTGTGGTCCTCCACAGTCACCATTAAATATTCTATTGAAGAAATCTCATATATACATGCATGCTCACAACTGCACACAAACAGATGTTCAGACCCTGGGGTTTCTGATGATCACTGAATGTATMTATGTCTCTCTCTCTCTCTCTCTCTCTCTCTCTCTCTCTCTCTCTCTCTCTCTCTCTCTCTCTCTATATATATATATATATATATATATATATATATACTGTATAAATACAGTATGTGTGACATACACATATATTTTTTGCTGTGTTTTGGTCTTCTCTGTTTCTGCAGGTGTGCAGACAGATGTTGGGTGTGTTGTCTTGTGTTTTCTTGGTGTATATTTCACATATCTTCAAATCTTTCTTTCAATCTTTTCCATTAAATTTCTCCTCTTTTCGCTTTTTTTTCTTCTTTTCCATAGTATTTTAAAAAATCACTGATGATGAAGAAACTAATATTCAGTTCTGTTTTCTACTGAAGTGGCTTAAAAAAAAGAAAGAAATGCTGTCTCTGTTGTTGCGTTATTATCTTACCTGCAGCAGATATCATTCTGAGTAAAGTTCTTCCTAAGGTATATGTTTATGATGTAACATCACAAGTACCTGAAAAACTGTTTGATAAACTAATTGCTTCTGTTTTTATATTGTTTCTTATTTTTCAATAAATTACTTTTTTTWCTCCAGTTTTGTTCAGTTTTATTTCTACAGTACTGTGTCACAAGTTACACCTGCAGTTTACAGAAAAGTCTAGTCAAATTAGTCTCTAGTCAAACACCTCAGTTCAATTTGTAATTAATCTTGGCATTAAACATGTTTTGAAATATTAAGTCAGTTATTGCAGTTTCCTTGTTTAAAAGCAGCACCTTCTGTTACACMAAACTACAGCTTACATAAGGAAAGTGTCTGCACCTGTCTGCTGGCCTCTGATACTCTGAGCTCCACCTCTCTCTGCCTCACATGGATTAACGAGGCCCACATTAAACAGAGYTTATAAACTTTGAATGGGAGATGATAATTTGTTGACACTTGGTTTCCACAGCAGCATAAACACATGTATAACGGCTCCAAATGTACATTAAGCTGTTTTAAGGCCTTATTTGTGTCAGCTAATAATGATGCAGGAAGTTGCAGGCTTATGAGGAACTGAAGGAATAATGTTTGCTGTGATGTCATATTTTTTTTAAATACACCTGAGGTTAGTATAGACAGACTGGCTGACTGCCAAACATTATAGACAACATAAATCTATGAGAAATGTCCCTGTTGGTTTTGTGTGTCAGTTACATGAAATGGCAGCTGTTTGGAAGACGCCGGAGATGGCAAAGGCCTCAGGTGATCGTCGTCAAAAGGCCAGAGAAGACGACAGCACCGGCAGTAACTCTCCCTGCCTGTCTTATCTGGAGCCAGAAGGGGGTGTTAATTATGCCACATGCATCTCACGAGGAATCGAGCGCCTTGGGGGAAGACACTGCAGTGAGAGGAGACGAACGATGAAACCCGATTAAAAATAAATAGAGTTGAATCTGTACACAACTGCAAATATTAGCAATTAACTTTTTAAATACGCCTTTCATAATCGAAACAATCCTGGTATTAGAACATGTTTTGCCAAAGGGAATCGGCTGCTTGCTTTTTATKCTTTGTTCCTTTTTAAAGCCACGGTTTATTTTTATAGATGGATTTATTTTTGGTGCAGTTGAGCTCAGATGCATAAATAAACCATACGACGCATGGCGGTATAAGGCACCTGCTGCCTGCTCCACACATTTCAGACCAATTAACTTGACTGAAGCCTGACTTCATTCTAATTTAAGCTCTTAAGAGTTACAGCCTGACATATGTTGAATTACCCCATCCCAGAGCACGGTATTCATTATAACCAAATTCATTTTTTGTTTCTCTAGAGCAAATCCAGTTATTCATTAGGGCCACATCAAGTGCAGCCTGAGCACCACCCCCACCCTGGTCACAAATGCAGCAATTAACTGTAACTGATTATATGCTCAACTAAGGTACCCTCTGTGCCATTATTTTCTGTCCTTTCTTCTGCACCTTTCAGGGACTCTGCAGCCCCCGCAGATATTAAAGACCTTCAAAAACATATTGCTTTTATTATTCTGTTAAAGTGATCTCATGCAGACACTGGTCGCTGATGTGTTGTTGTTCTTWATGCCTTACCTCAATCATACCTTTATATGTTGCAGTGAGAGGCACGTGTGAAATGGGCCTTTTGTGAGAGACTGGTTAGCAGATCAAGTAAAACCACTGAAGTACTGAAAGAATCACAGATTTTACYAGTTATTTTTATTTTTTTATAAGGATTTATAATAACATATTGTGTGTAACGGATCAGGGGTTAGAACTATTGCTTTACAGCAAGAAGGTCCTGGGTTTGATCCTTGGCTTGGCCCTGGTCATGCTGTGTGGAGTTTGCATACTATCCTCATGCTTGTGTGGGTTTTTTCCAGGTACTCTTGTTTTCTCTCACAGACAAAAACATGCAAGTTAGGCTGCTTATAGGCCCAGGCCTTTGTTGCAAAAGCGATCTGTGCTTTTAATGGTATGTATTTGCCAGGTTTAATAAAGGTTAATAAATAAATAATGGTAATTGCGGAAAAATCCCCCAAAATTTAAAAAATTAAAAAACAACATAATAATGAATAGACAGAAGTGAAAGTCTCTTTTCCCCTACATTTTAGCGTTTTGAACCTTCAGCATCGTACATCATGCAGTTATGATTTATATCTGAAAGTGCCAAGGGATTCAATACTTCCTCCATTAAAAAAAGTTACTTGCTGCAATTGGCCTTTGCATCAAAGTCACAGCTCCTGCTGATCCGAAAATACACTTTGAGCACATGCATGTTGTGCCGACTTTCAGCAGACATCTTAAGAGCCCTGGTCTGAGGCACTGATGATACCGAGGCAGTGTGTGTGTGTGTGTGTGTGTGTGTGTGTGTGGGTGTGTGTGTGTGTGTGTGTGTGCAATGTCCCGACACTGCATGATGGACATTATGTCAACTCCTTGCGAGCCATTAGTTTTTATTCCCATCTAATGGGAGGGAGAGTAGGGCATGTTCAGATTGTACAACTTGATAGAACACCACTGCACTGGTTGACATGCCTTCTAAATATATCTGTTTGTCTAGCACCTACACACTCACACACATACATGCACACACCCACACAGACTCACACAAAAACACACAACTAGTGGCAGTTTTGCTTCAGTGATTCTGACATATGACAGTATTATAGATGTGCTTTCAAAAGCAGAACTCTGTGTTGCTATTGATTTCTCTTCTCCTTTGGGTCCACTTCCCCTAATCCCTCATCCTTCCTTCTCGTCTTTTTATTCTATACTACCCCTCATCTCACAGTGTTTATATGATGCGACTATTCTTTTGCAATGCAAAAAAGGAAAGTTTTATTCCATGGAAATGTTAACTTTAACACAACAGAACAAGCGAATGTATTCCTTAGTACACTTTCTACAAACAGGTTGACATATTCTAATATGTTTTCTTTATTCATTAGGAACATCAGAATATGTTACATTTCTCTGACAAAAAAACAGGACAGCCTTGTCTATTTATTCTTCATCCTAGCAAAGCAAAAGCAACTGGATTTCTTTGTGGTTCTTGAAGACGAGTRGCTTCTCACCCGAGCGGCTTTCTCGTTTTCAACCTGAAGAGTACCTCTCTATTTGAATTGAGAGTTGGATTGCCATGCCCTGGATGATTGAGAATATTCACCAACGTACTGACTGGGTTTTATTCTTTTGGCCAAAATAAATTTATATGGACACTTGCATTATTTTGGACAAGTCTCCGAGGCTGGTTTGCTAAAATGTTTGAACAGTCTTTCATGTAAAATACTTTCAGGTTCGACTTTATTATTATTTTTTTCTTAGTTTTTTTCTTTAAGGGTAATCCAGCTTGTGCTGCCCATTTTAAACAATCCTGTTTAAATCTTTTTTTGTCAGTTCATTATTTTTTTTCTCTTATCGCTTTCTTTTGAACTGGAAAAGACTGAACTCTGAGCCTGTAAAATTCCAGTTGTTCAGCAATATTAATACTGATTCAAGCTTCTGGAGGGCCTTTAATGTAAATCCCTGGATGCTACTGATGGCATAAGCAAAGGAAGCAAAACATGCACACCAATGTTTTTACAACTGCAAAGCTTGATGAAGTGAAATGTTTTCCATACCCTTTTTCCAATTTTTTTATGGATTTTTAAAAGAGAGTATCATGTATTTTCCAGGTCCATAGCTCAATTCTATATCACAATCAAGTAAATATGTTACCTTCAGTTGTTATGGAAATGCTGTATATATCGAAAATAAATTTGACTTTGCATCATAGTCTATCTAAACACCTTGGAATTGGCATGTCTGTTTGAATGAGTCAAAGTAACACATTGGGCATGTTAAAAAGTCAAATTTGGCAATTATTTAAGGAAMATGTTGGTCTGATGGACCTTTCTGGTATTTTTTTCCCTACACAAATAAGACAAGCATATGTTTTTATTTCATTTGATTCTTGTTCAACTGACTTTTTGTCATTAAAGTCAGTTATGGTCAAAATGTGTTTTGACAAACAGCCTGATGGAGGGTAAATATATATCATGGAAGGGAKGAAGGAAAGGTGGGAGTTTAAGGGAAGTGAAGCCAAAGAACAGAACAAATCAATAGCAGCTGCAGTTTTTACAAGCACATGTATAAGGTGACAGGTGTCAGCGTAACTGGAGCAAAGCTGCCACTGAAACTGAACATGTGCAGGAGTYGGTGTGTGTGGGCATGTTTTTGCTGCATCGTGGGAACCATTTTCCAGAAAAAGGCAGCCTTGCGGGGACCGAATGTGCATCGTGGGGACCAATGCCCGGTCCCCACAGGTAAGGATGCTAATTTCAGATGGGGGGTTAGGTTAAGACCAAGGTGTGAATAGACATTTTGCCAAATGACGTCATCACACAAAGCACGCATGAAAAAAGGTTTTTATTGGGTGGTGAAATGCSGGCTCCTTTCAAAAACGGAAGTGAGGAGGAAGGTGATGACCGTGAGTTGTAATGTCAATGCTTGGTTTTGGAAAATGGTGGACAACCATGGACAAAATTCCTGAAAAGTGTGCCACGGATCCACGGCGGGGGGGGGGGGGGGGTCAAAAAGGACATTTGTCGAAAAAAGGACATTGAAGTCGGCGAAAGTATACCCAGCAGGGTAAGTTCGTTATTCTTGTCTTGTTTTCATCAATCTTTTGACTCAAACATCAGAATGAAAGTTTAAATGCCAAATCTAGCTAAACTTTAGACTGATTTGGTTATTGTTACATCGTCTATTAGCTGCTATAGCTAGCACCGGGKCTTTGTATGAGCAATTACTATTCAGACATGCAAACAAAGCCGTAGGATTAGTGTCAATCTCTCACAGAAATGTTCATAGTGTCTTTATTTTTTTATCCTGTTTGTGTAAACTACGGCTTAAATAATAGCTGAGAAAAGTGTTGATGTTGTAATATGTAAAAATAAGTATTGTCCCAAGAGATAGTTCATAAGCTTTATAGGAAATTTTCATTATGGGTTTTGTTAATGTATTTGCAACAGCTCAGACTGTATTTGATGGAAAATTTGATGTGTATAAAATTATATTTATCAAAAGAAATATATCTTGCCTGTCTAATTTTTAAATAATGACAAARTCAATGTGGTTGTAATGAAATTGGTGTGAATTTTCTTGCAGACAAGGAGGTAGCTGCAATCGTGTGCCCGCACTACTGTTTGAGTTGGAGCAACATCAGGCTTGTCGGGTGGTGGAAATACAAACTAAATCAACTTGCKCCTAGTTGCCTTGTTCATGGAAGGGACGAGCACAAAAATGAACTGCCCCTGCTACTTGGGATGAGCTGCAAATTTTAAAGTGAGTCGAATAATCAGTTATTTTCAATCTATTTGATATTATGCTTATAACACAAATACRCAAACAAGRGATTTGAAGTCAGAAACTCTARCACKAACTGTAATAATAAAATCACTCTTGATAAAAATWAATTACAAATTAACTATTTTATGTTTTATTTTCTACATATTTCATCTCTTGCATATTTCTCAGTCATTATTTTTGATAGAATTCAGTTTTAACATATTTGTATGAACTTATTGATGACATAAATGACATTTTTTATGCAGGTGTCATTTAAGGCATGAGATCGGCGTGAAGGTCTCCAGGAAAACGTTGACCTTTGACCCACGACATCCTGAAGACTGGACTGAAAGCACCACTGCTGATCTTCATAAGGACATTTGGAGCGTGGAACCTTCTTTGCCATTTTGCAGTTTGGTGTTGTATACTTTAAAAAACCAATAACACTTTGTTTAAGTTTTTTTGAACTTCTTTTATTTTGCCTTTGTTTTCACATTTTATGCATTGTTGGATTTCAGGTATGTCYTGCCTCTGYATGCTGTGCCAGATCCTGACCCTCAACCAGATGATGCAGCTGACAACCTAGGCCCGGGTCCAGTCTCCAATGACACCATCGCCTGCAAGAAGTTCAAGTCYTCTTTAAATGTCACAGCAGAAGCTGATCTGATTGAAGCACAAACTCGCAAGCAGAGCTCAAGTGAAGAATGGTTTCAAGAATGTTTCTTGAAAAAATGTGAAGTTCTGCTGCTGTTTTTGCACAGTTTCCAGATATTACTTTCTTAAAATGTTCTGTTTTTCATATAATCCAGGCGAGTTTAGGTTAATTTCAGGGTCAGGTGGGTACCTGTGAGATTAGGTTTAGGGTAAATGGTCATAGGCTATAAAATTACCAGAAAATGAATGGAAGTCAATCCACAGGGATATAAAAACAAACCTGTGTGTGTGTGTGTGTGTGTGATGGGGGATGTGGGGGTGGGGAGGGGGGGCGGCAAAACATATTCAGATTGGAACAGTGCTCCTTCATAAAGATACAGCCTGACAAAAATGAGTCGCATCATCTCTCCTATTGGGGATGAAGTCAGAAATAAAACTAATCGCTTTAAGTGAGCCGATCCACACACACACACACACACACACACACACACACACACACACACAGAAACACATATTCCCTCTGTGCCCTCAGAGTTTTATTGCAGGAGTCTCATGATGTCTGCTGCAAGATGGCTTAACGGGATGCACATGTCATTATTTTCTACAACTCCCTCGTGCGTATGTCCATGCTGTGATTAGTACAACTCAGCCATGCAGACACATATTGGCGTATGTGCGATTCTCAAGAGGAGACAGTATATGAGTCTTGTGTGTGCACATCCTGTATCTGTACACACACAAACACACACACATACACAAAATCAAACCTGAATGTTTTACTTAAAGATTAATTTCTTCAAATCTGGCAACTTCAAGGTGTCACACTAGAGCAGCAGAATCTCAGTACAAAACAAAAACTCAGACTTGCAATCCAGCTTGAAGCCTTTTGAGCCATTTGTGAAGCTTACAATGTCAGAAAATGCTCAGCACTGTGGACAGAATGAGCCTSATTTGGAAATAAAAACTTGGAAGTTTGTTTGCTTCTTACGTCTGAGCAGAAACACAGAGACATGTGCATGGTCAGACCAGCTGCAGAAACAAACAGAAAGGTATTCAGGATCCTGACATCAASTGATGTAAACTTTGTCATCTGAACAAGTCTTTTAGGATCCCCTGGGCGCTTCTGAAGCCAACTGGGTGCAGCCCAYACATTTGTGGCAACGCCAGTGAACCCATCTCCAGATGGGCCTTTTGGTTACATAAATATCTGCATAAAATAACATGACTGAATGTTAGGTCTCGTAACATATACTTATTCTACTCTAGTGACCACTGCGAAGCAAAAAATTAAAAGCACAGTTGAGAAAGAAATTGAAATACTGACATAAAAGAAAAAGTTGAAAGGCAGATTGTGGTACAAAAATAGCACTCCTTAAAAAACAATTTCACTTTATTAGTGTTCAGATAATGTTCCACTGGTGGTGAGTTTTCTTTGTTTAGAGAAAACATTTTTAGAGGAGAGTACCTTAGAAGACCCCCCGACGGTTGTAATGAGATGCTTTGTGTGACAATCTGCTTCTAATGTTCATATCTTTATAATTTAATTTTTAAACTGCTGCTGTTTGACAAAGATCTTACTAAGGTTGAGACACAAACCAGCTGTTTCTGCTTAAGAAGTTATTCTTTCTGTCACAAGTTTTTTGTATTGTTGTTATTTTTTATATTGTTTTTCTCTTGTTTTCAACCTGAGCCTGTATTTATCAAACATCTTAGAGTGGGATTTTAGACTTAAGTGCTGAAAATTTCTTATATTTAGAAGAAAATAATCAAAATTCTTATGTCTAATAATCCCTCTTACTCTCCCAAAAAGCTGACTGCTCCAGACGACTCTTAAGTGGTTAAGAGTTGTTACATGGGGTCTGAGATGGACTGAGAAGACCGAGATCACAGCTAAACAAGGTGAGGAAAACAATTTAAGTCATACAAAAGAAAGAAGGAGAGAAAAAAACTATTACTGGTGCCATAATGTTGGACTAAAAGGTGGATATTTCTGTGCAGCTTTCCGAGAGAACATTAAACTATCAGTTGGTGAGTGAAAGCAGATGACAGGATGCTGTCAAAAGTCTTGATTTGTTTTATTTTTTCCTCTGGTGAAGGTGGAGTTGAACTTTTCTTTCATTATGCTTTCTTTCTTTAACAAAAATTTCA
>NW_013952683.1:682583-687335 GCF_001266775.1 Austrofundulus limnaeus | reverse complement strand
TGTGTGTGTGTGTGTGTGTGTGGAGGGCATGTTGTCTGTGGGTAGTTTAGGGAAGAGGGAGAGGAGGAAGAAGAAGGTGGAATCTCAACATTGCACTGAAAGTCACACTGAGACACTTGGTAAATGACTTTTAGTCTCATCTTTTAGCTAATAATTTTTTACACTTAACTCTATTCTCAATAGCCTTCTTAAAAGGAATTCTTAGATGATGGATAAACATGGGCCCTGGCCTACACAGTGAAATGAGGAACACCTGATGAGTTTGGAAAAGCCAATCAGGTGACAGCTGATCAGAACCACAGACCCAATAGTGGAGGAACAAGACTTAAAAAGAACCTGAAGCTTCTCAGGGACYGAGCTGAGTGGGCTGTAAGCAGTGGTGGCAGAGGCAGTGTGACTACAGACCTAAGTGAGTCAGAACTCAGGTTGAGGAGAAAGAAGAGCTGAGCAATCTGTAARTYAATCAGGTTGCGGTCTYGACTTTAACTGGATCATTGTAACACCTCAATATGTTTATTTGCAGCTATTTTGTTGTAGATTTACTAACATGTTTGTAGTTACAGTCTTATAATAATAGCTGTTTTTTCAGGTGTGGACTTTTGCTGAGAAATGTAGTTCTTGCCTTGACACCTATAAATTTTTAACACCTGCGACTAGTTACTTCACTGTATAAAAACAAAAACAAACAAACAATGGAAAAATAAACAAAAACAAATATGTAACTCTGTGATTGTGTAGTGCACAAACTCTGGTTCCAAAAACACAARGTGACAGGTTCTGTAAACCAGGCTTTAGTTTCCAACAATGTGCAAATGCAGGGACACTATGCACAGCTATTCTGTAGACCTATAGAATTCAGGATGAGGAGATGGGAAGAACGAAGCACTCCTTAGTCAGGTCTTTGCAGAGCAAACACATGAGGCTGCCACCTGTCCTTTGATAAATAATCCTTGCACAACTTACTGCTGACTTCCTTTCCTCATAGTCTGCTCCATTATGATGAACCTTCAGGTACAGTGAAATTCAGCAAAGCATAGTAAAAACTACATGCTGCCACTGGAATGAGTTTCCCTTGGAGAGCATTTGTGATGGAACCTTTTGACTTCATTTCTGATTTTTGTCCCAGTTTTGTGTATTTTTTTCTTTATTTTAACTAGACATTATCAACTAATCTTTAACAAAATGGTTCCTAATCACACGATCTCATAATACTTATCAAAACCCGGGTCACACCCCCTGGGGGTGGTACTTCTTATGTCAGTATTGGAATGTAAGCTATTGTATGTTTATTCTGTTGGAGAGAGACACACATGAAGTAGAGACTTATTGATTCTATCATTGTTTAAAGTATAGTGTATACAGCTATGTCTAAATTTCAGTTAATCAGTCACAAAATATCCTTCAACCAGTACAACACAACATAAACACAGCAATCAATACAACTCAAGGTAAAAGAAGAACACTAGAACAACTAAAAAGCATGACCATAACATAAAAAAGGTATGTTAAGAAAAAGGCAAAAAGGTTATTTCTTATTCATAAAACCAACTGTGTTTTACTCAGAACAGCAAGTGCAAATTGAAAATRAAACTAATAGTGCCTGGTGACTGGTCCTCTACTCACGGGTCAGTCTCAGCCTGATTAAGRGACACAGGTTCATGTTCCTGTGGGCTCACCACCTGCCTGAGGAGTCATGTGAGTTGGATAGAGCTGCAGTGGAAGGTTGGGGCTTTGGCTTGGGCTGGTGTGGATGTACTATAGCTTTCCTGTGACTTTGGATCGGGCCAAAGGCTCTAACTGGTGTTTGTGCCTATGTGATGAAAAGTAGTTCAGAGCACCTATTTGTGAGAMTCTTAGCAGGGGTTCAGGAAGGTGCACCTGCTCAGGCCTCCATCATTCTGCAATGAGACTTCAGTGCCCTGGTGGTAACCTGGAGGGTTGTGTTTGGGAGGGACAGCCTCTCTGYCCTGAACTCGAGTGGCATTTCAAAGAAGATTAGGTTTTCAGCTTTTATGCTGCTTTTCAACAATCAATGCCCTTGAGAGATAATTGAAAAAAAAAACACTACAGTACACAGTAAACAGTATAAGACGGTGAGTCACCTCTGTTTTTCATCAAGTTATACCATTACATTTTTTTTCTCTAAGAAGCATTTTATTATTGATGTCAGTGCTTATTCAGTCCTACACTAGATGTTAATCTTTCTAGAGTTGGTTCTTGTTAAAATTCATTATTTTAAAAACTAAAACTATGTATTCTTTATACTATCTAAAAACGACAGAAACAAATATTTCCATTCTATTTATTTGTTAGGAATCAGAGCAAATGAAAGTAAAGCTCAATGCCTCCATCAAACTGCTTCTTTTTCTGTCCATTTTACATTCATTTTCACGTCAATGCTATTAAATGTTTTAAAGACTGATTAAATTTATGCGTCAATAAAACACTTCTAATGACAGAATGACTGTAATTACATTAGGCTTTCCCAGAAAGTCTGAACAGTTTTCATCTTCATTACTCATTTATTATAAACATGCTTTTAAAAAGACCTGGTATTCCACTTAAACAAATAAGGGTAGAACCTACTTTTATGTCTCAATAAAAAATATAACCTGCAACACATTAGTTTAATGAAATACATAACAGTAATAATCAGAAAATACTTGTTCTTTAATGATGTGGCAGTGGTYATGTTAAACCCATTATGACACCAAAAAATGTTGAATTACAAAAATATGAACAAACCCAGAGCACAAATAATAACTAGAAGCACTCGGAGAGCTCAAACCTCCGCCAATAAGGCTGCATGCTTGTGTGTGAGTGTGTGTGTGTTTGTTTCGTGTGTGATTTGTAAGATTTTTAGTCATGTGTGTTTGTGTAAAATGCTTTACAGTGACTAAACACATAATAAATTACATGCAACAGAAACAGTGGAACAGCATCAGAAAAAAGAAAACATTTAGCCATAAAAAAAAAAGAAAACCAGAATAAACAATTGTTTAAGAAAACCTCACCTGCCAGAGGTTCCAGCTGCACCCAGGTGTGAAAGTGGGTGCTGAGCCTCCGGGCCCAGTTCRAACTGAATGGATCTCCTCCTTTTATCCCCTGGAACAGGTCCATCAGCTGGGTTTCAGATTTTTAMGAATTTTTGCAGAAATATCACCCGCCAGAGGTTTCCGGCTAAAGCCAGGTGGGAGAGCGGGTTTTGGACGTAGGACCACGGTTCCACCTGACTGGATCTCTTCCTTTTATTCCCCAGCAGCAGTATAAGCAGCCCTGTGCTGGAATTCAGCCGTTTCACCCACCGGAGCTCTCTCGCGGTCGTTTGTTCACTTATACAGTGGTGGACAGTAACAAAGTACTTTTACTTTATTACTGTAACTAAGTACATTTTTTGAGTATCTTTACTTTACTTGAGTAGTTATTTATTTGGGAACTTTTTACTTTCACTCCACTACATTTCAAAGACAAATNTTTGTACTTTTACTTTGTACTTAAGTACTTTAAAATGCATGTACTTCTGAATACTTAAGTATTTTCAAAAGTAAGTACTTCAGTACTTTTACTTGAGTAGATTTTTGACTGAGTAACTTTTACTTGTAGTGGAGTAGATTTGACCATGAGTATCAATACTTTTACTCAGGTACTAGAGTTGAGTACTTTGTCCACCACTGCACTTATATCTCCACAGGGGAAGGCCCAGGAACTGGAAACCACCTCCAGTTTACAGAGGAGATCCAGAGCTTTCGAATGAGCCCTCTCCCGCTTGGATCTGATGCTCAGAGCCGGCGCTAGAGGCTCTGCAATAAATTGAGTATCGCCTGCCAAAGCAGGTTTTTCGATGGGTTTTTGGTAAATAGCTCCCCGGCGCATCAATATGTAACGAGTCTGACATGAGAATGTGTTAGACAGGCAGGCAGGCAGACAGGCAGGCAGGCAGGCAGGCAGGCAGGCAGACAGAAAATATTACCTCCTCCCTTGGCGGAGGTGACTAGTCCATAACTTAGAAGTTTAGGCCAAATCAAGTAATCATGAGTTGATTTATCATGTCAGTATCTATCACTGGTGCTAGCTGATCACAAAAAGCAAACAAACCGCTACAGGACTCAGGGGTACTTCGAAAACTGTAATAAGCAAAAAAACAGACTGATGTGGCACCAAACACATTTGCAGATAACTTCATGGATTCTTGAGAGGAAAAATATGAGTGTTTGGAAAACACAATGCACAGACAGGAACTAACAACAGGACACAGAATAAAAAGGAGCACTAACAAGGGAAAAATGACAAACACCTGGAGCAAGACAACAACGTTTAGGTGCGAGTGGGCGGGGCAGGAGCAGGAGAAACTGAACTGATGATACAGAGATAACACAAAAACTCCAAACACAAGAACCCAGAACATAAACSATGAAAAGAATCAACCAAGGAACTCAGCCAATAAGTGAGAAACGCAGATCATGCTACACGTTCAGCTCATTCCTAATGATTAGATGACTGAGCAAAGTGACGTTTCTCCTCTTTAACAAGCTTTCTGTGATCTGCAAACTCATTTTCAATTTACAAGACTGAATAAAAATGCTACATATTTTAAAACTTCAAACATGCTGCAATAAGCACAAGCTTTTCTTTTATACAGATTCACACAGTAATCATCCATCCATCCATCCATCCATTTTCTTCCGCCTATCCGGGGTCGGGTCGCGGGGGCAGCAGCTTCAGAAGGGAGGCCCAGACCTCCCTCTCCCCAGC
>NW_013952683.1:677328-682445 GCF_001266775.1 Austrofundulus limnaeus | reverse complement strand
AGAAAGAAAGAAAGAAAGAAAGAAAGAAAGAAAGAAAGAAAGAAAGAAAGAAAGAAAGAAAGAAAGAAAGAAAGAATCTTTTGTATTAAGCTAACAAAATCTTGAGACCAACTGCAAAACAGCAAAAACCCGCATTAAAGTTAAGACGTTCATAACGATCTGAAAATTTTGAACGGCTCCTACGATAAAAGAAAGGAGCCAAGTTGCAGACATTAAAGAGTTTTTTTAACCTCCCAGACCTTTGTCTTTTCCTCCTTAAAGCTGCACCTTTTATAAAAATGTTTTTTTTCATATTTGTTAAAACTGTCAGTATATCTTGACAGAATATGTGACAGATAATCTGTAAAAAAATAAAAGCTTATGTTGCTCCTAAACCTGTATGTACAGCTTTAATGATGCCTTCACAGATGTGAAAGTTACCCATACCATGGAAACAAGCACACCCCCATACTATCAAAGATGCTGGCTTTTTAACTTTGTGCTATCAGTCTGGACCGTCATTACCCTCTTTGGCCCAGAGGACACAACATCCATGATTTACAAGAATAATTTGAAATGGGAACTTTTTAGACCACAGATAACTTTTTCACTTTGCATCAGTCCATCACAGATGAGCAGATGTGTTTCTGGGTGTTGTTGATATCTGGCTTTGGCTTTGCATGGTAGAGTTTTTACTTTCACTTGTTGATGAAGTAAAAATCAACTGGTGAATGAAAGCAGACACTTGTATAAAATTTGCAGAATCTTTTTTTTCCAAATTATGGACTGTACATGATGAAATACATTTTTTTGCAATTGTACATTGAGAAATGTTATTCTTAAATTGTTGGACAATTTGCTCATGRAGTTGTTCACAAAGTAGTGAACCTTGCCCATCCTTGCTTGTGAATGTCTGACCCTTTCAGGGATGCTCCCTTTATACCCAATCATGACACTCGCCTGTTTCCAGTAAAGCTATTCACTTGTGGACTGCTCCAAACAGGTGTTTTTGAGCATTCCAGTCTCTTGTTGCCCTGTTCCAGTTTTTTTAAAATGTGTTGTAGACATCAAATTCAAAATAAGTGAATGTTTTCAAAAAACAACACAGTTTATCCATTAAAAAGCTGGTCTCTGTAGTGTATTCAATTGAATATAAGTTGAAAAGTATTTGCAAACCATTGTGTTTTGTATTTATTTTTGCTTTGCATAACCTCCTTACTTCATGGAATTGTGGGTTGTGTAATTAAAGAATTGTTGTAACCTGTGAAACTGTAGACACCAACACATAGGCTAAAATGCATCATGGTTTACCATGATCAACGCAGTGTTTATTTCTGCTTTTTACAGTACATTTTGCTGGCTTTAGAAAAAGTGCAAATTAATTTCCTAAAAATGAATGTTAACTATGGTTTATTGCTGTTAACATTCAGTGGAACACCCGCGTGCCGTTTAAAGGTTCATTTTATTTTGAAAKATCTTTCTGTGTTTCCATTCAAATGTGTCCATGGTCAATGTATCAAAATTGCTGTCTAGGCCCTCTTTCGATTGACACRTCATTTGACCAACTGGGTTCAARTGTCGGCCCTCCAGAGCCAGTAATCAATGAGAAGTGACCAACTTCCGGTTTCCATCATCCTGGGCTAGATTGACTGTAGAATCGGTCAGTCAGCTCCAAGCTTCGTTCTGATGCCACAGCTGTGTAGCCAGTCATGGTAGCTTTCATTTGGTATACATATTGAGGGGGTGGGAACTTTGTTTAGTGACGGCACATGCCAAATACAGAGATGGTTGCCATTTTTACGCAGACGTGCTACGCTACCAAACGAAGCAACGGTCACAGGAAAACATTTTTTCCATCATTTTTTGGCCAGTTAGCTGACTAAACATGCTGATAAGATAAAAATATATTTGTTATTAAGTGTGTCGAGTGCTTCAAGACATGGAAGAGTGATTTTTGTGGCCAGGAGAAGTAAAAATGTTTGGATAAAAACACTTCCGGTCAGCCATTTTGAGTCACTAGTTTTGTCATATTTGAGGATGAATACGCATCAAAAGTAAGTGAAAAACAAMTATTTTTCCGCTGCTGGTGGTTTTATAAGCTGCGTGGAATGTTAACGCTTTGAAAAAAAATAAGGATATATTTGTGTTTTGGCCATTTTGGTTGTGGAAATTGGTGGAATGCACTCCAGATGGTATTAATATTTCAGAATATTAATATTTTTTTATTTAATCATGCTGTGAGTAAATATGGATGGTAGAATGTGTTTTGTAGGGGTTTTACCTTTAATTTGAGCCCAGAGTGAAGTCTCTGTGTTGAAACATTTAGGAATTACAGTGTTTTATACAGTTTGGACATACTATAATATGCAAATGGTACATGATGAATTTTACTATGTCTCAAATATTCATATTTCGTGCTACTGCTACCAAATTTGAACTGGTAATAGTTGGGAATTAATATTTTAGCCCAGTAAAATCTGTTTGATAATATCTCATTCCCTTCATGTTGTGTGACACTTTTTAAATAAAAAATAAAAAAATTAGGGAGAAAATATCTTGATTTTTGTGTATTTTTACTTCACTATACTAAATACTAGTTACAGTTACAAAGAATATGACTGCTGAAGTTAAAAATTCAGATTATTAGCTTTAAAAAGAGACCAAGCTTGTGAATTTACTTTAAAGGATTCAAAAGCAGTATTTCATTTAATTTGTGTGTATTTTTTAAGGCATTTTGGTATTTTATGCCCAAAGGTTTCCTAAAAACGAATGTTAACTGTGGTTTATTGCTGTACAGTCATTTGTTACACTGGAATCATCCTCACGTAGTTTTCTACATTAGTTTGCAAACCCATGTCAATATCATTATCAGAGTATTTATTAAGCATATTTGAAACTATGCCTGTTGGACTGAAGTACTGTGCAATAAAAAACATTTTATTAAAAAGAAGAAAACAAAACACATAAAATGAAACATAACCTCCTTAGCATAATAAAAGTCAGTTAAACAATCTACAAATAATAAAAACTCTATAGATAAAACTTTAAACTAAAACACAAAACACCCCAGTWTGATTACAGTATTTCAGACACAATTTTAAACAGTCCACATTCTGAGTGGTAAGTTGTACCACAGAGTGGGTCCAGCCACTGCAGAGCTGCTATCTATTAAAACATTCTGTCATTCAAAATACCATGAGCCAAAAATAATAAATATAAGTAATATTAGTCCAATTAGGCCTTTGTGGTTGATGTTTCCACTACAACTTATTTCATGGTATGTCTGATAACTACCAAATGTTACAAAATATATGTCCTTTTTTATTAAGTTAGGGTAAAACAAAAGCAAACAGCAGTGTTTTCTTTCTCTCCAAACATGCTGGCAAGAATAATAACAAAACATTTCCCACGGACCCTATATTTATATGAGATTCAACAAACTTGTGTAACATACATTGTAGAGAAAATCTCTGACATGTTCTGAGACATCCTTGTGCACACTGAGMGTGGTCATATAGAATAGACTGTATTTGTTATTGACTGAACCCTCTAATTAATGATAATAGCAGAGCTGCCGGGGCGGCCAAGCTGAAAATAAAGAATCTATTCATCTTAATTATATTTTGAAAGGTTTAAAAGATATGATGATGCAAATCCGTTTTTATTTTCTAGAGAWGAAAAGAAGAGTTTTACTGCTGCCAAAATACAAGAATGAGGTTTTCAAGGATTTAGGCATTTAAATGAAATCAGTTTTACCTTGAAATWCTGAAAAAATTAAACTAATGTCAGCAAAAACACAACCCACAGCTTGTGCCCCTCTGTTTTTATTTTCTTCTTCTTTTTCATCAGCATAMAACTGGATGATAACCTAAAACAAATGGTTCAAGCTTTTAAAAATGAGGTAAACATATTCAGACAGAATTTGGGTGTGAAACAGATTTTTAGTTTTTAACAATATGAGGTATAATTAGGGAGCGCWGTGTACTGGTTAGCACTGTTGCCTTAGAAAGGTTCAGGTTAGGCCTGGAGGCTTTCTGTTTGGATTTTACATGTTTACCTCATGTCTGCGTGGGTTTTCTCCAGGTGCTCAGGTTTCCAGTCCAGTCCAAAAAATATTCATGTTCAGTTCAGTTTGCCTTCAGCCCCAGGCCCCAGTGAGATTTGCCTGATAAAATAAATAGAATAAATACCATGTTTATAAAGAAAGAAATACCAGTTAGAAAGTCAGATAACTTTCTGGTTCCACATGCTTTCTCAACACTTTACAAGATTTTCTGATTCTGATTTTCTCATGTGACTAAAGCTAACAACAGTAAAGCTGAAATTTTTTCTGCATTTTTGACACAGAGTCAACAAATGGTTTCATCATTGACATGTTCAACGTAAAGTACAACCTTCAATCAGGCCAAGTGAAATAAAATCAATGGGATGCTYATTTATATTACTGACACAATAATTCTGACAGAGGACTGCTGTAATAAAGAACACAAGATTTATTTCTTTAGTAATAATTTTTAAAACCCATAGTGGACTTTGTTCAATTGGTTAGTTGATTTGTAAAAGGTAAATGGTTTAGCTGTTAAGAGAGTACATAATATTATTGCATTTTTACTCTTTTAAAGATAAAAAAAGCTTTTTTTTAAACTGCACATGAAACCCGAGTGAGGTATTCAACACATTTTATGAAATCTGTTTTACCTTGGAATACTGGCATGTCAGCGCAATGCACCATCTGTAAAAACATATCTATTTTACCTAATTTCACAACTCATGTAACATAAATTTCTCTAGAGTTTTACTTATACAAAAATAATTACATGTATTGATTCTTAAACTTGACATTATTTGGATCTGTTCTGTTTGTGTTAATGTATCCTGAGTGGCTGTAGGGAGCAGTAAACAAAAGAAAATAAACTGTGCAAAAATGTCTTCTGTATAATAAAAAATGATATTAAAATGAATTATTATAGAGATTAAGGTATGTAAATCATTCACTTTAATATAAAATGAGATAAGACATAACCGAGGAAATGAAGAGCCAGTCATAAATGATCAGTTCTGTGAAACTCAAAAGTATCTAAAAAATAAAAAATAAAGGTCCTGAAGAATCACACACACACACACACACACACACACAC
>NW_013952683.1:675059-676646 GCF_001266775.1 Austrofundulus limnaeus | reverse complement strand
CACACACACACACACACACACACACACACACACACACACACTGTATATACATATTTATTTATGTGTTTAGTTACATTTAAGCACCTATTCTGCTGTTCATTTTTAGCATCATCCTGAAGTCAAGCCAACAGACAGATTCCCTMATTCCGTTCCTGTTGAGCCTATCACATCAAAAACATACAGACCCAGACAAGCCAGGATGCCACGAGCCAGACGCCCTGTACCTGAACCTCCAGTGCCAAAACGAAGAAAGATACTGAACAAGGTACATGAAGACCTTGCTTTATTAAGTTGAGTTTAGGTTAGGCTATGGGTAAGAAGTCAGGGTTAGGATATAGAAATTATTGGAAGTCAACAAAGTCCCCATAAAGATAGTAGCACTAGATTGTGCTTGTCATTGTGTGTTTTATCACTGGAGCCACTGCTTCTGCCTTGTTTAAAGAAACATTTGTATGATTATAAGAATTTGTGGAAGTTTACTCTCATCGTTTGTGTGACTGACTGCAGAAAATTGATGTACTGTATGAGGCTAGCATGAATGCTTTGAAAAGAATGCTAACAGTATAGCTGTACTACCTGTTTAGGGACAAAAAATGTAGTAATAGGATGGCGGTGGTCATGTGTTGGTCTTTTTAAAATGTTTGGAGCAGATTTAAGTCCATGGTTGCACTTTTTCTGGTCAAATTCTGCTCTTCCCATGCTTGGATACAGCTSTTAGCCTGCATTTTAGCTTTGGAAAAGTGATAAAAATGCTCTTTGCATGTGGGGATGATGGCTGTATTTTACTGAGCCTGTAAGCGGACGGGGATCCTGACTTACTTTCTCAGGATCCCAATAAAGAAAGTCGGGATCCTGAGAAAGAAAGTCAGGATCCTTTTTTTTTCTTTTCCCATGTCCCCTCATGTGCTCCATAGTATTTTTACATGTAGCCTACTGTAGCACAATATTTGCAGTCCTCTTGGTGGAATTTGATGCTGTTTTTCCTAAATTAATTTAAGTTTTAACTCATCTGAACAGCACGTCGCGATTRACACCAATGGATCCATTACGAGACTTTGTACAGCAGACCTAGTCACTTGACTAGTGTTCTTAAAATAGCCTGAGTGGACMTCCTCATTAAGAAGTATCATGGCTTAGATAGAGGCCAACTATTGAGATATTTGATTTCAGTCCTCAAGCTGTGAACATATGACTGCATTTAATGCTATTCTTGTTAGAAGTGCAGTAACAAATTTTGTTCATTCTGTGGCACTAGTCTACTATTTATAATGGTACTGCGCAGCCCATTCAGTGTGAGAAGAATGACTGAGAAGTAGTCTGTGTAAGATGTTCAGTTTTGCCATTCTGTAATGAGAGTAAATTAAAAGAAAATATATCTGACCCCATGCAACTTTACTATTACTTCGAGTTCAGTGCTGTTGATGCTGKCCWGGMCAGCATCAACAATGAATGTAGGGTAGGGGTTATTACCACAAAGTCATAACAGTTGTTCAGAAGGTCTGGTCACTCTACTCTAAAATTTCTTTTTTTTTTTTTCTGGATGGCCTCCCTTCTCCCCTTATAGCCATCCCCTCCACACCATTATGT
>NW_013952683.1:670771-674983 GCF_001266775.1 Austrofundulus limnaeus | reverse complement strand
GGATAAATACATAGAAGGCAGTAGTAGGGGCAGCCCAGACCGCAGCCTGACAAATACCCAAACATACACAATCGCACCATCCCACCCTCAACCTCACCCCCACTCAGTCAAAGACATACAAGGACGCCACATTCCACTCATACCCCCGATACACACTCTATACCCCCCAGGTCCAGGACATGTACCCACCCCCTAATGGAGGCCGCACACACCCGAACCCAGGAGGTAGACCCAATCATTCTGAGGTGAAGAGGAGCAGATAGCCAAGGCTCGGCCCGGGCCGCACCAGGACGCCCGGCTAGCCCTCCGCCGCAGAGAAGCCACACCCATGACAACCCCACCACACCGCCAGCGACCAAGTGCACCCCCCCAGCCACCTCTAAAATGCCTCTAAAATGCCTCTAAAATGATTTTTTCTACTCTGAGCTGAAAAAGTGGTGTGTGTTTTTGTAACTCTGAGCTGCTCACTAAATTAGATATTTTTAAACTTATATATCTCAAAACAAATTACCATTGCAGTGTTGTTTTCTTTCCTTTTACTTGATCGTTACTTCAGAGACTCATTTACTGCCAAACATTGATTTTTTTTATTCCCACCCTCCAAAAATATATGCCTTCTTTAAACAGGTTGTTTGTTTCACATGTTGCTGTGAGCTCAGCTTGACCATCTGCTGCTTTACTATTGGTCCCCTTTTTATATATTTCTACTCACATTTAATTTTTTAAACAAAATAACCTTTTATAATATATCTAATCGAAAAGTAATTCAACCTTGGGTGGTTTGACATTTAAAAAAGAACTGCTGAATATTCTGCAGCTGGTCAGCTTTGCTCTGTTCACATTTCTCCTCTTTTCCTTTTACTGGCTCTGTGTTAAATTACAGCACATATGAACCCCTGTACAAGACTTCTGTGGTGTTTTTTCTGCCTTTTATTTAAAAAGAATTTAGCAAGTATAGATATTTCTAATCAGCTTGTACTTATGACATTGATCGGTGTAGGTGTTGTTTGTAACCGCAAAAAAATAAATAAAATAAAATCATTTGAGACACAAAAATGTTGCTTGTTTCAGACAGAAATACAGCAAAATTCACTGATGTRTGGACAAAAGTAAATTGTAAATATCTTACACTTTTAGCAATCTCCTAAACTTCATATGAAAACTATAGCTATGTTCACATTGCAGGCAAATACATTCAAGGTCCAATAAGTATGGATTTAATTGTCTCTGATTGCACAACAACTTCAGAATCAACGTGCTAACATGTAGCATACATAGGCTACTTCTGTAAACAGTGATCTGAATGTGACGTCATGTCTTCTGCACATAAAGGTCGCATCAGTGCTGTGAAGAGTTCATACTGGAGTCTGATGATGGTCACATTTGTTTAAACTATAATAACATCCATGCAAATAAATCTGACTTTTGCAAACAATCAGAATTGAGCATTAAGACCTGCAGTGCAAACGTAGGCTATGATTATTACCTGTGTTGCATGGCAAATTATATWTTTTTTTTCCTGAAGTTGTGTACATTCTCCCTAAAATCTGCAAAACATTTGTCTCAAACAGCAATAGGTTGTGAAAAATCATGAAGGGTCAAGTCCTACCCGTCATTTCACCATTTCAAAAGAAGAGAGAAAGACTCAGAGTGATGTAATGCCAATAACACTAGACAGGTTTAGAGCAGAGGTCCCATCTCTGGTCCCCATGGCCCACTGATTGTGTGTTTTAGCTGTTCCCCTAATCCAGGGGTGTCAAACTCCTGTCCTCGAGGGCCGCTATCCTGCATGTTTTAGAGGTTTTCTTGCTCCAACACACCAGATTTTGATCGCTGGGTAATTAACAGGCTTCTGCCCAATTTGAAGAGTTAATTCAATCACTGAATCAGGTGTGTTGGAGCTGGAAAACCTCTAAGACATGCAGGATAGCGGCCCTCGAGGACTGGAGTTTGACACCCCTGCCCTAATCCAACCCACCTGATTCAAATCATTGAATTACTCATGTCATCAAATTTAGCAGAAGCCTGTCTATGTCTTGTATACTTCAGTCAGGTGTGTTGAAGCAGGGGAACATCTACAACAAGCAGGACAGTGGGCCACAGGGAACAGTGGTTGGTAACCTTTAAAGAGGTCATGTGATTGCCTCTTCTGAAGCCTGCTGGAGCTCCAGAAAGATGATAAAATTAGATTATCTCAAGGAAGTAGTAAGAAAGTCTAAGGTTCCCAGTCCTTCGTCCATGTCACCTTGGAGATTCGTACACAGGGCGGATGATTTGGTCAGCTGGTAAATGTTTTCGTTGGTCCACCATCTGACAATATGCTGTGTTTTTGATATGGCTCACCCCACTGCCTGCTCGGAGGGTTCAATAAGGTTTGATGATGAGCAACACATGGGGGTTCAGTTTGAGGCACAATATGCCTGTGACTCACAGGCTGTGCTCAAACCTTATACTTAATCTCAAGTGTGGTGCAATGATCTCACTCTAACCTTTTGCCTGAGAAAAAAATCTAGATGGCCATCTGTGTATACTAACACTATGCCAGATGTATGTAGCTGCATGCAGTACTTGGCACAGTGATGTTACACAAGAGAAAATACACGGTCTTGGTTTTGTCACTGCTTGAGATTTATAAATACCTTTTATAATTTGCTCCTAACTCCCACACAGTAGCAATGTTTGTTACCTATGCTCATTCTAAATATGCTAAACTTGAAATAATTCAGGAGCTTCTGTGGCTCAGTGAGCAGGCATACAATGAGAGTTGGAGGTTTGTATCAAAATGCTGACACGTGTTGTAGTGTGTCTTGGCAAGACACTGATCCCCTCAATGCCTWCAATGTGCCCCATAAGTGTATAAATGTGATCTAAAGCACTGATTAGCCAGAATGATTAATTTAGGTTTGCTTTGTAGAGTGCTGTATGAATGAGTGTGAGGATAGGTATAAAAAGGCAGATTGGGTTGTAAAGTGGTTTAAGTAGACTGGTTGGTTGCAAAGGCTCTATGTAAGTACAGTTCATTCAATTACTATTTATATTGCCTGAAGACACTTCAACTATTGGCAGGACTGAAAGATTTTATCACCAATCAGGTGAAAGATGACCACTTTGTTACATAACRATAACTGCTTCTGAATTGGACTGAGTGTGTGCAATGTGTAAACACCCATGAGATTGTCGGTCCTAGCACATCTTCAAATGTACATCCTGGGAAATCAGCTCAACACAATAGGTACTGTAAACACAAACAAACAAATATAAGGACTGAAAGATGGATCAACTGCAGATCAATGGGGAATTGGTCCAATGAGAGTTTAATGTTTTATTTAATAAATAATCTCATTTCAAAGTAAAAATCATTGGCACAGACAAAGCTCAGTAGATTAAAGGATTGTTTATTGAAAMACGTGTTGTTGGCAGTGTCATTGTGAGACATTCATGGGCTTTTGATGTAAAATATATCATCTGTTAAGTTGAACAGAATAAAATAAACACACACATTATATACTGTTTATATGTATATATTTATATATGTGTGTGTGTATATGTATATTTATCACTGGTCAGAAATTATAAATGTAGATATAAATGTACGTTGTATTGTCATCAATAGATGTTCTCAAACAATAATGCCAACATACAAAAACAATCAATACATGGTCAAAAAACGTTTAACACTAAAAACTCAATTGAGAAACCCATAACAGTTTTGTAAATAAAATAAACAAAGTTTTGATATTATTGTCAAAAACACAGTTATTTTAAACAATCACCACTCTTTAGTCAAGAATGGTTGTGGACTAATTCAGTCCAACTCTTATTTTGGTCCCTAAACATCCAAGCATCCAGTCTTGGATGAAGTAGGTCATTGTCCAGTGAGCAGTTTTTGTCCAGAAAAAATGAAGGAGGTGACTTGCTGTAATAATGTTTAGCATAAATAGAAGACTGACCTAATTGCTTCTTTGTTCAAAAACACAGCTTTCTTCTGACTTTCTTTGCTCTCAGTGTCCTTGCAGCCAATTGTTGACAAGACACATTCCCTGGAGATTTTATATGTTCACCCCATTTACATTCAGGAATAATTTTTTTGGAGGGTGGAGTGAGACGTAGTCCAGAGACAAAATACATCAAATTTGTCTTTTATGAGTAACAAATTTTAAACACAAGGAAATGCAGACCTTGTATATGAACATTTTCTGCAGTTTTTAGAAG
>NW_013952683.1:668331-670426 GCF_001266775.1 Austrofundulus limnaeus | reverse complement strand
GGGTACAGCGAAGTGTTAATCCGGCCCTGTCTATAGTTCATAAGTTTCTCATTTTACAACGCAGAATTCATGCAAAGGAAGTTAAGCATTTCACTCTAAAGCCAAATCCTATTTCTTTCTTTGATTTTTAAATTAAAATCACAAATGGTAGTAAATATAATATTCCTTAACAAAACAAAACTCTTCTTGAAGCAGTGTGTAAAAAAAACATCTGCTGCTGATTTTTGTAGCACAAACACATTTAGTGTGTTTTTACTGGAGAATAAATTTGCCTTTTGTTGCTGTTGTTGTCACTTTGGTGTCAACTAAATATACKTTTTTAAGGTTATCTGACAAAAAGAAATGCATGAAAAAATAACCCATATATGACATCTAAGGAACATGATGGGTACGTCTGTGTTAAATGGGACATAGTGGACAAGTGAAGCTTTTAACTCCTAGTTAAAAGCCACATTAACTACAGTATATAAACATGTTCCATCAACAGATTAAGATAAGTAACCAACATTTTGAGCAATGCTGCTGGTGACTTCATTTGGAAAAATACATTGATTTCAAACAACACAAAGAAGAAAAAAAGTGTGAATTCTAGTCCCTAAAACTGACACAGGGTAACGTACACTCTAAAAAACGGAAGTTWGATTTACTTAACCATGTTATGTTACCTGSTTCCACTTCACTGAGTTGAGTAAATTCAAAGCAACACACTCATGTTCTTTGGTTYGAAAATGGGTATGTTGCTTCGAATATACTCAACTCAGTAAATCCAACATTTCATTTCTTAGAGTGCAAATGGCAAGCTTGWTAATGTGAATCTATCTGTGGTGGCTGAAAGAAGTAATACAATCACAAACTAAAGTTATGTACAGCATTCCTTCAAAACATCTTATTGTAAGAAATGGTGAAGCAATTCTTATGAAATATCTTGATTTTTCTCTTTTGGTGGTATTTGAAAAACACCAAGGACTGAAATGCATTTGTTATTTGTGCTGTACAAGATAGGCTTGTCATAAATCTTGTTTTGAATGCTGACAGTTCCAGCTATTACAATTTCATATTGTCATTTCCTAGAATTCTAAAACTCCTGTCAAAAAATAAATAAATCTAATACGTCATTTTGTTTCTCTTTCCCAGTCTCATTGTCCTGAATCACACAGCAAACTGAATCACTAATGTGCCCATCCTCTGATGGTTTAATTCATTTAGGGGAAGCAGGTTTTCCACCTCAGTAGACGAGGTGTGGAGACTGGAGCATAAGGGGCGTTCTCTGAGAACCCCTCAGAAGAGTTGACTCTGCCAGGGCCACTCCATTTCTCTGATTTCTCTGTTTATTTGAGTTCATGGACAGGATCTCAAGGCATAGCTGTGGACAAGAGAGTGTCTGGTTTGACAAGCTCAGTGTCTCATTTTTGCAGATGACGTAGTCCTTGTTGCATTTTCTAACCGTGACTTTAGATGTGCATTGAAGCTGAATGTGAAACTGGATGAGAGTCAGCTCTTCAAAAAAAAAAAAAGTTCTCAACTAGAAAAAAATGTGGAATGTTTTCATTAGAGTGGTGAATAATCTATGTTTTACAAGAAAATGTTTAAGTAATTCAGCATCTTTTTCCCAAGTGAGGGTGGGACAATGCAAGAGATGAATTAACAGATTGGGGCTTCAGATCCAATATTGTTCAAATTTGTCATAAAGAAGAAGRTGAGCTAAAAGGCAAAGTTGTTGATGTACTGATCCATCTATGTTCCAGCTCTCACTTATTGTCATAYAAATACAGATTGTTATTGAAAGAACAAACTCTCAAATGCCAGTGGCTAACATTAGTTCCCTGTGTAGAATCAGACATCAGCCTTGCAGATAAGGTGAAAAGTTTGATCATCCATGAGAGCCAATGCTCTGTGATTTTCACAATGTCTCTTTAAATTAATAAGAAATGCGTTTGAAGTGCCATCCATCAGTTTCCGTTGCAATGTTTTTCCTTGCCGAGTCACGGTCATTGTGTGGGTGGTGGGGTACATCCTGGACAAATCACAAACCTATGGCCACACAGAAACAAACAGAAAAAAAAGTCATCACACCTTTTGACAATTTGAAGTTAAG
>NW_013952683.1:663645-667751 GCF_001266775.1 Austrofundulus limnaeus | reverse complement strand
ATTCTCATTGCATGGGTAACACACACGCACACACAAATAAATAAAAATAAATAAAAAAACAACATTATGCATGGTTAGAACCGACAAACCACACAGAAAAGCCCCTGGCAGGAGGCTAACAATATTCCTGTGGTGCAAACAACTATGACCACTGCTTCAACATGCTGCCCAAATTTTGAYATAATACTCAAACAAATAATGTATTCATAGTACATGCACCTACTTCATTACAAACAAAGAATAAGGTATCTGACTTTTGTTTCAGAAAGCCTCYGAAATATTCATAGATAGAAGAATACCTCACACAAGGGTGAGTCTTTTCTTCATCTGGGTCTTTTTTGCTCCCAAAATATGAATATAAAAAATGAGCCTGGGTCCACGGAACCACTGAATCTTTCATGGAAAATTAAATTATCCCAGTCCCCACGACACATCTATGCACAGACCCACACTCCCCCACATGCACACACAGCAGTAGTGCAATCTCTGTCAGAAGTAGCTCAGTGTCTCTCACTTCCACAACAACTGTGTGCCAGCAGGCTGGTTGATAATTGTGAAAACAGATAGGAGGAAGAACTGCAATATTAATACATCTTTAACCCAATAAGTTCCTATTTTTAACCATYAAAATATATGGAATGCTAGTTTCTTACATAATATGTTATTATAGTTTTTTTGTATGTYTTCAACAAAATGTGAGATCATTCATCATGAGGTGGCACAGTTGTTGGAGCTGTCATTCCCAGCAAGAATGTCACAGGATTTCTCCCTGGCCTGGTGCCTTTCTAGGTAGAGTTTGCATGTTTTCTCTATGTTCTCATGGGTTTTCTCCAGGTACTCTGGTTTCCTCTTACAGACCAAGAACTTGCATGTTAGATTTATTGGTGACTCTGTCTTGTCTCTAGGTGTGAATGGATGTTTGTCTCCTTTTTTTTTTTGTCCGTGGTGGATTTGTGACCTATCTAGAGTGCCCTCCGTGTCTCACACATTGACTGTAGATAGGCATCAGTGACCCAGGAGACATGGGTAAAGAAATTAGAAGGAAATAATACTGTACATACATATACATGTTTTATTGTGTAGATATTGTAGGTAAATTAATCCAATGTTTTTAATGTGTAAATAGTCAAATTATACCATGTTGAACATTGTAAGTATGCTATAAAAGCTAAATTAATATCTCTCACATAGCCAATTACAAAATGACTACACATAGCAGCAATCTGCAAACCATGTGTAACTGCAGAGCATTTAGCCAACGTTTACACTGCATTCAGACTAGAAACACTGTATAAATTATTTCCCTTCAAAAAGTGCTGGAAAACTCCTCTCTTTATTTTGCACAGAAGATGATGTGGGAATGTTTTTTTTTCTCTCTCTGCCAATCACAATACCTGTCTTAGATTATTTATCATTAGGTGAACCAGTCGCTGATATTAACTGTACAGTATGATGTAGGCTAACCTACTGTTACGACCTGGCTCAGCCAGGAAAAGGGYAGGTAACATTAAAACCAGATGGAAATTGGTTTAAGATGTAAAAGGTGATTTATTGTGGCCAGTTAACAAAAACTAAATTCTAACAAAAGGAGGGTACTCTAGAAGTACAAATTGCCCAAGAATGCATTGCAACTATTAAAACAAAATAAATAACAAAACAAAAGAATGCCAACTCAGAATAAGTAGTGCTGTTACAAACAAAACTACACTACTTTAAACAGTGACCCAAGGTCAAAGGAATGTTAAATAAAATAACTTTAGTAAACGAAACAACTAAACAAAACCCACAAGACGACTCTAAAGTCTGCACAAAAATAAACCCYCAGTTTGTTCAAGTTACASAAACAGACTTCAATATCTAACCCACTGGTTATCAAACTAGACCTCACAGAAACAACAAAGCCAAGGCCATATAATAAACCCCACAGACAAAATGGTGAGCTGCTAAAAGTAATCACAGCCACCCTGATTAACAGAAAAGCAGGGCTTACATAGAAGAAGGTCTTCTGTGACTGGAASAGCAGAAGTTGAATTATCCAATCCAAATGCAGGGGATSTCCACCAGGAGGAGCCAGGAGAGGCCAGCCAATGGCAGAGTTCTCACAGGGCCAGCAAATCATACTGTATACCTGCAACAGCACAGTCTTATGCAAAACAAAATGGCCTCAGACCATAACACCTACATTTATGRCTTTCATTACACTCTCTGTACATTGTAGAGCAGCCGTGCATCATTAGTTCACTTTATGAAGACAACTAGGTGAGAACAACAAATCTAAACACACACATTTACTCCATGCATCTCACCTGAAACCTTATGTTGGTATTTATCCTTAACTATGGAAAGTCCAAGAGAAAAAGTTCTGGTGATCAGAGTGAAATTGAGTCTGCTCAAAAGTCTACAGCAAAGAAATAACAAATAACTCATCCCAAATCTGGTGTTCCATATGGGGCCATATGTTTGTTGACTACAGGAACTCATATCACAGTCAAACATGTTGCAACCTGTCCTGTTCAGACCGGATTTCAAATGTGCATCTGATCTTAATGGGTTTACCAGGACGTGAAGATGAAAAAGAACATGACTGAACCCATGAACAGTCACTATACATAACAGAAAATCATCCTGTTCACTTTTATTTATAGCCTTCATGGCACATACTGTGCTTTGTATCAGGATGCTTCTGCTGACGCAGAAGTGGAAACTGTTATAAAAGGCTGTGGTCGGATGCTGCTGCTGCGTTTTGCTGAAAGTGCTGTGCTGTGACCTCTTATTAGTGGAAACTATGTATATTTAGTCATGGGGTTAAAAATGCACCATGACTCTAAACTCCTTACAGTCCACTCACAAGTTGTGTTGGAATATGTCTCGTGCAAAAAAAAAAAAAGTTTTTTGTTGTAACTTTTGCTTTACTCAAACGATTATCACCTGACACTGAAAGACAAAAGGTGAGCAATAATGTCTGTATGTTACTAAAATATCTCTTGAAAATAATGATGAAAGTAATCATACAAAATAATGCAAACAAGTTCACGTAGCAATCGAAAAAGTGCAACACCTATGTTGAGAAGAAATACATAAACATGCAACTCCAGCTCACACTTTGTGACCACAGATGGGAACGACACATTTACTGTCTCCCAACAGTGCTGTTGAGTGTGCAGTTGGATTATTGTGGTCCCTGACCTTCAGTCTCTGTCTCGTTTCAGCTCATTGATATTCTTATCTTTGATTGGGGATGTACATAGTCTGTCGCCTTCACTTAGTGGATGAATGATCATAAATGAGTTTAATAAAGCATTTAATCAGCTTTATCGGCACAGGATGATGTGTTTTGTATTTCCATCCACGACTAGAGGTTTAGCCCACCAGTTGTGCTCTCTTCAACTTGTTCAGTTTTTTTGAAWGACATCTTCATCGCTTGTTGCAAATGTGATGAACACGTAACCTTTAATAGCTCAGTTAATCCTGCTGCCACGATAGAACAGCTACAGTAGACCTGTGCAGGTGAACCAAAGTCACTCATACTGAAAAGCATTACATTACAAATGCACAAGTTGGTCAATGTCAATGTCAAATTTATTTGGATAGCACATTAAAACAACAAAAGCTGACCAAAGTGCTTCACAGTTCAGTAAAGACATATCAAAAAACAAACTAATAATAAATACAAATACAGAAACACAACATAATATATGAAAAAGCTCTAACTGAACCTCCAACTCAGTCTTATACATAAGCCAAAGAAAATAAATGGGTCTTCAGCAAAGACTTAAAAGCCTCAACAGTCTCTGCTGACCGAATATTAAGAGGCAGACTGTTCCACAGCTTTCGAGCAGCTATTGCAAAAGCCCGGTCACCTCTAGATTTCAGTTTGGATCTAGGGACATCTAAAAGAAACTGGTTGGTAGACCTGAGTGCTCTGACTAGAGTGTATGTTAAGAAGATCACATAAATATGACAGGGCCAGACCATTAAAGGGATCCACGATTAGTTGTAACATTAGACTTTATTTGATAAATATTTATTTTAACTGTAAAATAAAGACTATAAAAATACTGTAGGCTGTTTAGTTTTGTAATTTTTAAAAAATATATATTTTAACA
>NW_013952683.1:657886-663380 GCF_001266775.1 Austrofundulus limnaeus | reverse complement strand
GTTTTTTTAAAAAAATGATTTTGCAGAAGTTTTAGTCGAAAATAAATACAAAAGAAAAAAAAGAAAGAAATAAAAAGGTTGCATAAAGACATTGCATTTATGTTGTCACTCGTAAATGCTGCTGTTTCTTAGAAACCAAATCATTGTTGATAGTTTTAATATCTTCACCTGCTCTGACTGAAAATTAGACCAATCAGATACTTATTTATAAAAGAAATAGACAAAAGATTCTGCACAATGTACAATCTAGCTGTGGAAAATGTATTTATTATTAAATAAAAAATAGTTAATATAAAAACTTGCTACACTGTGTAGAAAGAATCACACGGTGTGCCCTCCCAGACAGTAAGAAAAAAAGGACTGTTGCAATTCTTTTATTCCTTGGATGTCTGAAAACTCCCCTAAAAGGCTCCAGCTGATCTAAAATGCTGCTGTCAGAGTTCTGATCAAAAGTTACTGTAGAAAGAAAAATCATATTTCTCAGATTTTAGCTTCTTTCTACTGGTTCCCTGGAAAATTTAGATCAAACTTATAATAATAAATGATCTTTTGTTCCATTTTTTTCCTAACAGAGCACTTTGCTGTCAGACTGGGTTTATGTTAGGTTCACATCGAATACATTTTGAGCAGCAAAAAAAGCGCCCAACGCCTCAAGTTTGGTGCGCTACTTTCAGACCGGGACAGAGAATAGACGCGCATCTGAAGAGGGAGGAGCGTCTTGGGTTATTTTTTTTTCCGGTCGGTTAGCTTAGCCTTGTTTATAATCCAGATCTTGTAAAATGATGGAGTGTAAACTCTCCCTCTGTCTTTGGTCTGCTGCTCTTCATGTCCATCTGATCATGTCCGGGTTCTTTTGGTTTAAGCTTCTCCTGGTCTGGGTTGTTCTTATCAAAAAGGTTGTTATAAGAGACTTAGCTGAGTTGTTAGCTCCTCCATTAGCTTACTGGGTTCGCTCCGTCCTGTCCTACTAAACATGGCGTCGACTCACTACCGGTAGGCAAACCACGTTCTGGGTGCAGTTGACCTGCACCCAGAGACTCCCTATTCTTTAGCACTGAGTACCTACTGCGCATGCCCAGGAGTTAACATTAGTCTTCTATGGTAAAGATTTCTGCACCCTGGCATGAACCGGAAATTACTTAACACAGCATCGTTCATGAGTAAAAATTAAAGTTTATCCATTAATAACTATATAAAATGTATGTTACACATCTAAAACAAATATAGACATTTCTACTAAACATTTTATTTTGTTATTTCATTTTTATATTTTTTTCTGTCCCAAAAATAGTGGTGGGGAAGCGCCRTTGCACCCTCTATTGACCAGCCAACAGTGGCAGTTTGTTAGGTTAGTTTCGCCACTCAAGGAGCTGCGTGCTGACGGACTATTTTTTGTCCTGAGCCCAGTTTAACACCACGGATCAGTTTAACGAGTTGCTGACCCACATCGATGCTGATATCTCCAGCCAGAACYTCAACTARAGATGGTCGATTTCAACTAAAAAGCTCCTGTCCGTCTGTTTGTGGGGAACATTCAGGGAACTGTCACGTGGAAAAATGACTCTCTGATTGGCTGTCAAGATGTGTCAAGCGGCGTAAGATCAGATTTTTGAACTCGGGCATCGGCTGCTTTCGCCACACCGCATGCACGGAAAATGCTCTGCCGCTTCCAATAAGTAAATCTTCCATCTTGGTTCTGGCTTTGATGGAGATTTTTTTCCTGTTAAAGTTGAATTTGATCTGCTCCACTGTCACCTGTAGTGTAATCTGAGGTATAAAATGGAAATGTACATGATTTGAAGTGAATATTTTTAAAGGAAGATTTCCTACGAAAATTAAGAAAGTCTTTCGTTCTCTGCTGAAATTACCAGAGAGGTCCATCTGTGAATTTTTCCAGTTGCCAAAGGAGTGAATGAGGGGGAATGAACGGGGTCAGAAGTTTACTTTCACTGTAGGGGTCACCTCGAGTGAAGAAACAAGATTTACTGCCTCGAAGCAGGCCTCAGACAGGCCTGACGAGAGGACAGGACCTCTGTCACAAACTGAACTCTATTTAGGATATGACAGGTCATTCCAACCGTGGAAGGGAACCCCTCAGTTCTCTTAATCAGATAATGGACAGAACAATCTCTTCTGAATGTTCATGCATTTGTTAAATCATGATAATGCCCGTCACAGGAAAAGTGGAACCACTTCTTTTCTTTTACCGTGCCTTAAAGATTAATAATGGTATAAAAAAAATCACAGAGAATCTGATTACAATGTTTTTATTGTGTTTTTATGTAAATCACTGTTTTTATTTTACTGTGAACACAGTAATATAATTGTGGATTTTTCCTGAGAAAATCTTTCATTTATCTGGACTAACAGAAGGTTCAGAACTGATTAAAAACAGAAATGTTAATCAATCATCGTAAATGTTTTGCAGTGATTTCTCTTAGTCTATCAGAAGAAAACTGAAAAGAGGTTATCAAATCATGTTGTTGAACAACCACAGAATTTTAACCTTGGSCTGGCACCGGCTGGCAAATCTTTTTCTTTCTTTTTCTGACTCATCTCTAAGCCTGAGGGCGGAACCAAAGTTCYTCCGTTTCTTTTACTAACCCGGACGGCTTTGAGCGACTCCTCTTCTTCCTGATTCCAACCTAGGAAGACAGCTGGGATTCTCTCCGGAAAAACCCCAGTTTGGCTTAAAGTCTGATCCCATGAGCCAATGGGGAAGACTTCACAGCTAGGGACCCGGCATGCCTGTCGGTGGTCTCAACCTGAGGCTGAGCCTCTAAGTGTGTTTTTAACTCCTGAGGGGAGATTTTATTTTGGAAGGAGGAACCGGATACGGCTTGAATTTTTCTGGCTTGGACTGAAACCGACGAAAGTTACCTGGAAAAKCACCTGTTCGCCAATGACCGGTAAGCGAGCCGACATCAGTTCCCTGACTGATCGGAGGCGAGCCAGCTACTACCCCGAGTGTGCCTTCAGAAGCCATCATCAGGTAAAAGCTGATGTGTTCGGAGTGACGTGCCATGTGGAACCTGAGCTTAGAAAAGACGTGCAGTTCCAGTTGACCCACACTTTGATAAAAGTAAAAGTCGTAGTACCATACTAATCTTACTTTCCTCCTTTTCTTGTTCTTAATTTGCCAAAACTTAAGCTAAAAGTGCCAGTAAAATTGTTTGGTTGTTAACATCAGAACTGACGTTTTTACTCTTCTATATAAGTAATCTGAGTTGATGTGAATTGAAATTCGGACGTGGGTTTTATCTTATTTAACTCTGACGCTTGTTATAGGAATAACCACAATCAAGTGTAACTTYTGATCTGTTCAGTTTGTGTAAATAAATGTTTGCATAGTCTTTTATGAATCAACTTGAACTCGTCTGAACYTTCACTTATTGTGTCACTTTTCACTTCGCACAGTCAAGATATTAACAAGTAATGAGAAATACCTTGGTAAAAGTTTCCTCATAACCTTGTGCATGAGAGATGTGGGAAAAGCTTAATTCACCTTAAGCTTACCTCTTACAACACCAAAAACTAACAGTTCCTCAACCTTTCTGTTGTCCTTGGATGAAATTGACCCAATGTTAAAACGGAGGTCTTGGGTCATTTTTAACCCAAGGGTAACAGAAAGTGAACATTGCAATGATGAAAAGTCCTTGAACAACAAATCAAACACACTCTTTGCCTTTTATAAAAGTGCATGACAGAATCATTTATGCTAAAGAAAACATATAAACATGTGCAAAGGTGATTAACAGCATTAGAAGTTCTAACAAGAGCAGAGCCCATTGAGATAACTGATCACTTTTGCCAGGGAGGCCTGAAGGCAACTTAATTTACATGTTTTTTTGTCTGTGGGTGAAACCAGATTACTCTGAGAAAACCCACGCAAACATGAGGAGAACATGCAAACGCCACATAGAAAGATTGCAGGAGGGATGGATCCCAGGACCTCCTTGCTGTGAGGCGTCAGTGCTAACTACTGATCCACTGTGCTGTCAGCTAAACAATATAGCCAATTCAAACAAAAATCTCCACCACTGTCAGAACATTTGTTTTATAMTCTGCAGACTGACTCATTCCTGCTGTGTTTTGTACAGGCCAGGTTCTTTTTTTAATTTTATTATTTTTACAACATATAACAATTAAGACAGTCTGACTGAGACCCTTGTTTGAAGATGATCTACATCCAGTGATAAATATCCCATCTGCTGAGGTTTTAAGGGTTGTAAGTAGTAATTGACACATAACTCTTGATACGCCCATGATGATAGTAAATCACACAGCCATTAATGTCAATATTTCTTCATATCTAATTTATTAAATACTCCTGCCCATTTGGACCACATTGACAGGAAATTTATGATATAAAAATCACTTATTTTCACATAAAATTCTTCTTTGTAGAAAAAAGTTTAAATTCTGATGAGACTTAAAGGTCACACCAGTGATATTGATAAGATGAACGATTGTCCTTTGTCTGCTCCCCAAAAAATAAAACTGTTCCACATGCACGGATCTTAAAGCTGGCGCTCTTCCAAAGCTCCCCGTGTCTTAGACGAGACATTTCCTGTAGTCAACTAGTCAGTGTGTTATGTGCATGCAAGGTTTATTGCATGTGCAATTGCTTCGATGGCAAATCACATCAGGAGTGCAAATAGTATTTTGTTCCAAAACGCAGTGAAATAAATGCTCATTGGAAGCGTTACTAATGATTATATGCGCAGTAAAATATGAGATCTGCTGACTTTGAGGGACCTAATATGCAGAATGAGAACATTTAAAAAAATCTGCTCTCTATCGTCAATTGTACCCTAATAAGATAAATGCCCCACGTCAGACCCTGTGTGGGGATTCTTCCGCTGAAGGACGCTTTGATTTTGCAGACTGTGCATGCAGGGCCTGTGAGCCAATGTGCTTAATCCCCTATTTATGCAGTGGGCTTTCTGAGAGAGATGTAAAGGGGGYCAGTGACAGGAGCTTCCCAGGCCTCACATACAGTTGGGCTCAGAGGGAGCATTCATCTGTCTTAGGGAGCACTCGCTATGCTTATCTTAATTGATGGCGAGCTATTTCTGGCTGCCACGCAACAGCCTCTCACATTCTTCTCTCCCCCACCCCTTCGCCTTCTCTCACTACCTCCCTAACTCTCCCTTGCTCTTCTCCACTCTCAATTTCCTCTCTGTTTATCTCATTCCATTTTTTTTCTTCCTCTTTTTTTTCCCGTGGTCCTCCTACGCCTTCCTTACACCAGTTCTCTTTCTCTGGGTCTGACTCAACCTATAACTCTTCACTTCTTGCAGGGTGATTTATTGGCTCTGGTCCACCTGGTCTGAATTCTTCTCTGTGTTATGGAAATCTTGTGATGCTCGGCGGCAGCAGTGATGTGGGCCAGATCCCCCGAGGGAAGCATACAGGCTAAACTCTGCATCAGCTGCTCCATTACACCCCCCACTACACACACACACACACACACACACACACACACACACAC
>NW_013952683.1:636123-656219 GCF_001266775.1 Austrofundulus limnaeus | reverse complement strand
CACACACACACACACACACACACACACACACACACACACACACACACACACACACACACACACACATGCACGCACACAATCTGCACAGTCCTTAAGGTATTGTTTGGGCTTTGAACATCATCAAGAATGTTTTAGTCTTTATGAGAAGATTTTCAGGAGTCAGCCGATTTATTTCAATCGTTTCTGATTTAATCTCTTGAACAAGCCATCCCCAGTGGTTTGGAGCAGCACAATGATATCACTAATCTGACTGGATATGAGTGAAAGCCAAAATGATTTACTGGCTTGTTTTTGATGCGTTCTGGTATCAATACCTAGGTTCCACTGATCCACCTGGCTTATCTTTAGATCCATTCATCAAAACCTCCCTCCGCCCCTATCTACGTTTCTTCACAATCGCACACGCCCACTACCATTAGGGATGAATATAGTAATTTCATGTTGTTGCACTGAATATGCTATGAATCTTTGAAAGGTATGAGGAAGAAGYTTTCACAGGTTGCTACCTCTCCCTGTCTTCTTCGTTCAGTTTTRCTTCAGCTGTAATGGAAGAGGGCACATTCTGCTGCTCTGACAGTCATCCTGAAAATATTCTGCCTGACAGTCAATTTGAGTAAAGTAATCTAGCACTTTGTGTTACAACAAGCCTCCCTGAAGTTTCATGTCAGCAAGAAAGAAAAACCAAAAGGGACTGGTACATTTGTTACATCGCCATGCACAAATGGAAACAGAATACCTGCATGAACCAAATGCTGCTTCAAAAATGTCAAAAACTCAGTAAGACTCAACAAGTAGAACTTCTGGTAACTAAAAGTGGCAGTGCAGAATTGAAGCATTGCAATTACTTTTTGTCCATTATTTGTCCAGTTCAATCACATTTTTTTGATTTTGTACTTCTCTTAAAGTTACATAATAAAACACAGCAATAAGTCAATTTTTAACCGATTTTGGTCTTTTGATATTTTGATCAAAGATAAGACACACAAGACACAAAAATATATTATTGTTGGCTTTCTTCTTGCAAGAACATTTTGTATTCTTATCCTAAATTTCTCTTACTTTTGTTCATACGAAGGGTTCATACGAAGATGCCACATCAGATTAAACAAACTCTTCTATCTTCAGGAAAAGTGTGTAAATGAGCTGAGTAAACTGATGAATGTGTATCAGSTGCTCGTGCATGCGGAGAGAAGATTAGCATAATTACCACCCCAAAATCACCATATAAGGCTATGCTTCCTGCCCCACATACCAATGTTCATTTAGAAATGACATCACAAAGCAAAAAAGAAGAATTTTACGAGTTCGGAGATTGAAGTCCAGCTTTTAGAGATTCAGAAAAAAAAATCCATCATTTTTAGCAGTGCCAACTGTGGAAATATGGTACCTGCTAAAGCCAAGGAACAAATGTGCTGTTGATGTTGTGTCTCCTGTGGGTCGTATACAGTTTTAGAAATAAAAATCTAAATCATAATCTTCTCTCTCTAGTCCTGCTCCGGGTTTCCTTTGATCAAATTTTTATTTTTTTAATTTAAGTGTAAACAACTGTGTCACACAACTGTGCTGATCTGCTGAAGAAATCTGAGCAAAATAAATTTTGATTAAAAAAATAACAATCTATAAAGCTTGCCATATGTCCAGACAAATTAAACTTAATGTAATGCATAGTTTAAGTTGGTTTGTAGTTTGAGATCTTCATATTAGTACTGTAGTGCTGTACAACAGCATTAATAGCCATTATAATTTAATTTAACCAATTTATGTTCTACATTATTACATTTAAAATTATAATTCCAGGTCAAACAGAATAGCCTATCATCAACATAATTATGGAGTGTGATTTATTTTCAACTCGAAATATCTTTAAATTAAGGAAATATAAAGGTACTAGTGAAAAAAATCTGTCTGGATAACAGCAGACTGACTGCACATAAAATATGCGACAGGTCTGGACCACTCGTGAATTTTGTTCGTATCTGAAAAAAATCTTAGAATAAGAGAAAATTGATGAATGCCATAAGTTCTCCTGAATCACTCGTACGCACAACTTAAGAACAAATCTGTGCGTACGAACTGTTCTTGCATGAGGTCCATTGTTCTTAACCTGTTGGACTATTTGCTCACGCAGTTGTTCACAACCTCACCCCATCCTTACTGTGAATGACTGAGCCTATTGGGGATGCTCCCTTTCTACCTAATCGTGACATTCACCTGTTTCCTATTAACCTGTTGACCAGTGGAATGGTCCAAACAGGTGTTTGTTTGAGCATGCCTCCATTTTCCCATTCATTTGTTGCCCCTTTTCCAGCTTATTTTGAACACGTTGCAGGCATCGAATTTAAACAAATGAATCTTTGAAAAAAAATTAAAAAACAACAAACAAACAAACAAACAATAAATTTGATCCTTTTTGTCTCTGTAATGCATTCAACTGAATATAGGTTGCAAAGGTTTTGCAAATCATTCTTCTGTTTTTATTTAGGTTTTACACAATGTCTCAACTTTACTGGAATTATGCTACGTTCACACCGAACATGTTGTGAGCAGCAGGAGCGGCCGATTTACATGCAAGTCTAAGGTGGAGGCGCCTCTAGGGATCGTGCGTCGCGGCACGTACGTTTTGGGCAGTGCGCAAGAAAGGCGGAAGGGGCGCAGAGCGTTTTCCGCGCATGCGGTGCTGCGGAAGCCGCCGCCGCCAGAGTTCAAATATCTGGGGTCAGATTTATAAAACTGCCGTACACACAAGTTGAGCCCAGAAACTTGCGTACGCCACTTTTTGATGCTTGGTCAGGTAGCCATCTGCGTCCACATTCAGATGCGCCAGGTACCCCCCGTGCGTCAGTTCTTTACGAGATGAGGCGGAGGAGGACGAGGACATTGTTATATATTTTTTACAAGAGTAAGAAATGCGCAAAACTAACCATCCCAGACCCTAAATTGAACTATTATTAGCCTTATATGGCCTATCCATGATGCCAGACCCTAAACTTAATCATTAAACCGATCCCTCAAAATAACCATTTTTTTAATGTAGAGAATTTGCTTGAACGAACCATCCCAGAGCTTAAATTTAACCTATATTAGCTATGAACAGCCTATCCCTGACTCCAGTATCTCAATTTAACCATTAATCCTGATCCCTCGCGTTAACCTCAGACCCCCGACCCAAAGACCCCTAAGTGATGCAACCCGGAACAGCCGTGGGCGGCAAGGACTGATGCGCGAGGGGTACCTTCTGCGTCAAAACTGGAGGCAGACGGTCCCTGGCCAAGCGTTAATATGTTGACGAGGCGGGACTGAGAACGTGTTAGATATGCCTCTTTTAAGTTCTGGTATACCTGTGATGATAAGAGGTTAGGATGAGAAAGCAGAAGCTGGAACACAGTTTATTTTTTTCCGTTTATTCTACTTGTTGGCTTACACTCAATGTAACATTAGTTCCTGCCCATTCCTCAACCAATGCAGGTGAAACCATCTAATCTGAAATTTTGAATCATATTGATTTAGTCTTTTAGGCACAACATTAATGTATTTCATTGCTGTCTGATTAAAATGAAAACATTCATTTTTAAAATCATTTTATTATTATTGTGATTTTTTTAAGTGCATGTGGTCAAACTGGTGCTGTGTGTTTAGAATGATATTTAATTGTTTTTCCCATTTGTCCTCTGCCTCTGGTGCACCTTGTCCTTTTTCCCTGTTTTCTATTCCATTTTCATTCCAGTTCTGCTTCAGGGGTTTACAGAAAGGACTGATTTGCCATCGTAATTTCATCTGCCTCAGTCCAGCTATGCTTGGCTGCAACCATGTGTGTGTTTGCTTTAGGTGATGAGAGTTATTGAAAGCAAGAGTCACGTATGAAGAGTCTCAACAGCTTTTGTCTGCAGTAGATGCATTTATTTTTTGACTGTTGATAGGTTAAAACCTGACAGATGATAAAACATTGTAAAATATTCTTTCCAAATCTCTTACACTGCATGTGGGCCTTGTTTGCAATCCAGGCAAAAATATATATATTTTTACTGTTTTCACTTTATTTAAATAACAGACATGCAACAATGTGACAGTTATTCAAATGTACACAGAGTGATCAGTAAATAATAGAGCAGTAAAGCAAATCCACCTGTTGTGAACTGTCTAAAAACAGACAGGTTAGTCTGCTTTGGTATGGTTCTGTGATTATTGATAATGAAGCAGAACAGACAGAAGTGGCAGGGTCAGTGAGTAGAGGAGAGAAAAAAACTGGGAGAGGTGAATAAGTAAGAAATGCCATGACTTTGTGATAATAAATAAAGAAAAAAAGAAGAATATCTACAACGTTAATGGCTTTTTATTTTAATGTTTGGTCTAAGCTTCTGCTTAAAGGAGACTTATTGTAACCTTTCTTTCACAAGTCAATACAATTTCCCAAGGTCTTAGTGAATAATTGTCTGTGAGGCGCTTTAAGTAAAGTACAAAAACAGGCTAAAATACAAAACTCTCGTTTCAGCTTCTGTTCATAACAGCTGTTTAATCTGAGGACAGATTCAGCCACTTAACCGCACCAAAGTCAAGTCAAATCAAAGTCAATTTGTACAGCACATTTTAGATGCAACCACAGCTGACCAAAGTACTTTTCAGAGTACTGACTTGTATGCTGACCACCCACTTTGCTCTGTCCAGTTGTCCAGTTTGGAGGAGCATTTCTGGTCAGGTTGAAAAGAAAAAATAACCACATTTTGGAACTTCCTTTCATGAAACCAAAGCAATCATCTGGTATTACCATTCTACATCTATCAGTCATTAGTTTAAGAAGAGATTATACTGAGCTTCATGAGGCTCATCATGAGGGAGAAACCCAGGCTCACAGCTTGCTGGTAGCAAGGTAAGCTGGTTCTGTGGCTTAAAACTATGATGTAATGGTGATTGTGACCAGCCAGCACCTAAACAACAACAAACAGGTTTGTAACATTGGAGTAGACCAAATAGTATTTTTGAATTTTGTTTAAAAAAAGCCATTAACCACAAAGATGATCAATAAACTGAGTTGATTTTCTGAAAATGGTATGAGGCAGACATCTTACGCTTCACCACGGACGAGCCCTGCTCTCTTTTAGTTCTGCAAAGCTCAAGCAAGGTTTTGCTGGCTCAATTAATACTTTATGAACCGTTAGAGGCAGATTAAAGACGAACAAGTCATTGTGGCTATTTCTCTTTTCTAAAAATACTTACCATTTCTTCTGGGTCTGAAGGTAAACTGCTGCACTTTGAACAGACTGGAGGCACTTATTGATAACAAATCAATACCAACATTCAAAGAATCACAAAAACATCCAAACAAGATGTAATAAAGTCATGGATTACTGTTTCAAACTGATCTGATGAAATGTAGGGCTTAACTTTACTAAGACATCTTAGCTGGAAAACGCTTGTCTCAGCTTTAAAAGCAGACTCAAAGCTTACATAAAGACTTCTGGCAGAGATGTGGCAATAAGAATTTAATGGGCTGACAACTCTGCCATAACAATTTAGGAAATTAGACTGCCATAATAAAATAATTTCAGTTTTGTTTAGGTCAAGAAACTTTATTTATCCTTGTTTGCCAGAGGCCTCTTTTTTCCTTTGTGAGAATAATGAAAATGTGTTGTCTTTAACACTGTATGAGTAATTGTGTAATTCAGCAAAAACATTCAGAATTTTGTGTTTTGTGTAAAGAAAGCAATTATAAAAAACAAGTTTTTAATAATAGGATTATAGGAAATAGTGTGTTCAAGTGTTTACACATAAAACGTATCACTTGATCAACACATCAGCTTTGATTCTTTTATAAGTCAAAAAGGCAAATGCATGTTGACCATGACTGAATTATACAAAATAAAAGGGTAAAATACCCAAGACAGTGGATACTTTCTATAGGTACTTTACAAGTAAAAATGGTTTTGTCAGGTAAAGTAGCCCTGAAACAGTGATATACTGTTGTTCTTAAAATAAAAATTAAATTAAACTAAAAAAATATTTAAAAACTTGTTCCATTTGTAGATGTTTATTTGTGAAATCAAATCTAAAGGAGAGCATGGATGATTGGTAGGTCGAATAGACAGATGGATATATTCTTATACTTGAATTGTTTATAATGAAGTCTCTGAATTCTAAGCGAGAAATAGCCTGATAATACTTTGTAATAAAATGACAAGAAAATATTGTGATTACTCACAAGACACCCTCTAGGCTAATGTTGGGCTTTAGATCATTTTTTTTAGATTACAGCAGCAGTTGGGAGGAATTACAGCTGTTAACAATAGCACTGATTACGACATCAAATCAACACCCAACACTCAAAACAAAAGCTGAAGCATCATATACTTCTTTGGTACATCACATATCAAAACACTGTAATCTGCTTTCTGCTTTAATGCTTGAAGTAACGCTAAGTCTTAAGTGGGTGGTCGCTGGCGTCGAGAAAGAGAGAGAGTTTTTTTTGCAATCCAAAACAAAAGCGCAGTAGACTGAAATATCTTTGAAGGCCAAAGCTGACAGCGACAGGAAACTGTTTGGTGTTAGCACGTCTCACAGCTTTGAAATATCAATAAACATGTTTTTTTTTTGTTTTGTTTTCATTGTATATCTTCATGCCAAATCTTCATTACAACTAAATACTCAGCAGGGTTCATTTTTTGGTGAAATTGTCTGACTGTATGCAATTAAATTTCATGCAATCATACGTCTAATAAAACTTAATATAATGTGATGTCTAATACAAAGCGACAGTTCTGCTTGCTTCAGTTCTAAACTATGCTTTCACAAAATATTTAACTTCTTTTATTTGTTTGTTAATTTCATCTTTACCAGATGTGATAATTGTCTCTCTGATGTGTACACTTAGATGCTGTACTGTAGCAATTGAATCATTTTGTTCTTTGTTGGATCTGAATGTTTCTCATGCTGTCTGCTTTTGACTGACGTGCGCGCGCGCGCGTGTGTATGTGTGTGTGTGTGTGTGTCCATGTTTGATCACAGTACTCAAAGTTCTGAAAACTTGTCATAATTATGCCAGATGGTGTGCTATGTCACCTGGAATTCTCAGGAGATTAACAGACAACAACAGATGAGACGAGAGACAGAGAGGACTCATGTGGCTGCCAGCACACGCTATTTACTGCAGTACAGTATTTACACCTTATAATGGACTCTGTTACAACTCTGTTATATACAGTACATATGAACTTTTTCAACTTTAGAAAGATGAATAATATTTTTTAAAGGACATTTTCAAATTTAGATTTAATTTCTATGTCTATGCTTTGAAGGACAGCATGAAGGTCATTTAATTCAGACCTTATGAAGCTTGGTAGCAAACATATAAGTAGTTGATTCATAGTTTAAAATGTTCACAACATCTGCATCGGCTAGTTTTTTTATAATATGTATTTAGAAGCAAAGGTTTTGTTGATAAGTGAAAAACAGATTTTGACTTGTGATATACTGTAGATTCAGTTTAGTTTCAGACATTTCTCATGAGGGTGAAAAATATAATGAAGATAAAGAGTTCACACTGCAAGAAGTTCAATCTTACCTGTTTGACTGAATTTGACTCAGACCCTGACACTGATCATCTTCAGAACTTACATTTGTACAAATCTACCAAATTTCCTGTTACCGCAATCATGTGAATATTTATAACTTGTTTCTATTCGTGTTGACTGAAATGATGGCAGCATCATTTTCTGCAGTGCAAGTGCAAGCGTGATAGGGCTAACCAGTAGAACAGTTGTTTTTTTTTTTTTCTTTTGCTGCTCCTTTCTGCAGGGGTTACCACAGAGAGCAAACTCGCATGAAAGATTTGGCAATTTGATTTACGCCGGATGCCCTTCCTGATGCTCCAGGCTGAGATCTGCAGTCTCAAGATTACAAGACCATGGCTCTAACCACCAAGACACCATAGCTCCCCTAACCAGCAGGATAGTGCTTTCCATGCCTGGTGGTGGCAGTGTGTGATGAAGCAAGTCTGCGGGTACCAGCAGGATCTATCATTGGGACTTGAAAATCATCTTTCATCTCCAGCTTCCTAACAGACATCTCTGACCAGACCAATGATTTCTCCAGTGAAAAAATAAAATAAAATCTGGCTATTTTAGACCGCCTTGCTCCTTTTCACAAACTGCTTCCACGCTTTTGTTGTCGCCAGATTATTCAGAAATCCAAGCAATGTACTTGTTTATGTAGTGGTTATAAAATTGTTTTTAGAAAAAAGACAGTAAGCAAAATAATATTGTTTTGTATTTGTTAAAAAAAAGAAAAAACCCTTCACAGTCTTTATTTGTGTTGGCACAAAGATATTTTGAGTTGCTAATATGCTGTGTTATGGAGTATTTTTTTAAATTGAATTACCTTTTGTTTATGTGACCATGTAATATTCGAAACTGTTCTTAAAAGGCCGTTACAACACTGGAGGTGACAGAAGTCACATTGCGTCCGTGTCTGTTCTTCCTTATTCCCCTTTACAGGGGTGTAACATGTACGGTTCACAGGTCTTGCCACAGCCTTGTAAAGTCAACAGAATTGAAGGACAATTTGATAAAAACATGTAAAAATGAGAGGAAAGAAAAAGAAAAATTCAAATAGACATACCTGTATTGGATATGGTTCAAGCAATGTACTCTGTTTTCATAATAACTAATTAGCTGACATCCAATTTACATGACATTTTAAGTGATGCATGCTTCATCTGTCTGTTATTTTGTAGGGGGTAAAATAAAAAAATATATATTTTTTTATGAAATAGCAAATAGATATATTGATCACTGGGGGAAAATGATTGGATTCTGTTTTTCTTGCATGTCTACAAAATCTGTAGGCTATGTTTTATGTTTTTTTCTCCACAGACATATAAAAGTGTGTCTTCACTTTTTCTTCCTGCTTTAATCACAATATCTCCATTAACTGTCACCTCTGTGTCAGTTAATGGAAAGCAGAAGTGGGTGGCTCAGCATTTTACATTGTTCTCTGGCTCATTGGTTACTGAGGGATTTTTTATTTTCTTCTTTTTTGCTTTGAACACTTTTAAAACAGGCATCATATCAGAGAAGAAACTGTGCAGTCAGAACACTAAGAGCAGTGAGAGTACACATACGTTAAGTATTTATTCAGCCATATTGTACAAAAATAAATTTAAAAATTGTTTTTGGTTTATTGTGTTCATTTTAATGTGAAGTTCATTTAAAAACTATACTATAAAATTGCAGCACATCTGTTGCTTCTTTTTGTAGGTTATTATAACATTTTAAAAGGCTGACTAGCTCAGAAAATCATTAGATTGTTTAGTAAATAACTTTACTGGCCTTAAAAAAGCTCATGTCATACAAGCACAGCTGAGCGCATCAACCCCCCACCCACCCAACTCCACCCCATCCTTCTAGATGTGATTGTTGACAGCCTGAATTTGTACTTAACTGGTTTTGCCGATGTGCAACAACACTCTCGCACTTTTATGTAAACTCCAATAAGCCACAGACAAACAGCAACACACAACGTAATACAATTTTCTATTAACAGCAAAAAATGAGAATATTATAAACCCTGTTGTGAAGCCAGCTGGATCAGTTTCACTTCATGAATTACCAAGGTAAACAATAAAACATTTAGCTTTTTTTAAATCAGTTTTAAGAACCATAAATGTTCAATGTGAACCAATGAAGAGCTGATCATGAACTTAAAAAAGACTGATCCTAACTAATCCTATCAGTGATAAGGACAGTAGGAGATTACTTTCCCACTGATGCTCGTGCGGCCACACACCTGGCTGAGTAAGCTCAGCACTTCCTCAGGAGACTCAAGCGTGTAAGAATCCAGCTCCCTGCCCCCTCCTCTTGCTCACCTCTTTTTACGGGAGCACGATTGAGAGCATCCTGACAAGCTGCATCCCATCTCAGTACAGTAGCTGCACTGTGACTGACAGGAAGTCTCTGCGGTGTGAAGTGAGAACGGCTGAGAGTCATCGGGGTCAAACTCCCCTTTTTGAAAAACACTTTCAAAGAGAGACAGAAGAAGAAAGGCCTCTCTTTGTAAATCTTCTCACCCTTCCCACTGACTGTTTAACCTTTGGCTATCTGTAGAGATCCTGTTCCAGCAAACCAAGAACAACCAGAATGTGCAACAGATTTGTTCCACACATAATTAAAAATACCTAATAAGTAAACCCATCATTGCTCTGCAGGGACATTGAAATAAAACTATTTATCTCATTAAATACATAAAAAATAGTTGTAGATAAATAGGTAAATAAATTCACTTTTAATTTTGAGCAAATAAAAAACATGCAATTAGAAATGTTGTAACTATACTCTTCCATTGAAATAGCTTCTTTTTTGCCTTTTCTTTATTTAATGCACTATTTGTTTCAGGCTTTTTAGAAAACAAAACTAAAACCACATAAGTGACAAAGTATGAAAAGATTCAAGGCAAATGATGATGAGCTTTGTGATTATGTGAAAAGTTGTGCGTTTCTACTGCTGCTTACACAACTTGATGTGTCACAAGATTTAAACCCAGTAGGCAGACGTATGTAAGGAGGTGGAGGAAAAAAAAGACAAACAAAAATAGACTTTGAAATAAAAGATTTGAAACTAAAACACTAATAACAAAATCTACCTACAAAAACACAAGAATTCATCTGGAGAAGRGTAGGAAAAGCGTGTGGAAGTCAGAATAAATTTGCAGAAAACCAAGTCTATTCTTTTCTGAAAAAAAATCTTTATTCATGACATCGGAACTCCATTTTCAGCTCACAGCCTGCCAGCCAGAGACAGTTGCGTTTCCAATGCAAATGTGCGRAAAACTTTGTCGATATTCTGTTAATGTCGAAAAACACAGTTTTGCAACTGCAGTGTTTCCATTAAGTAAGAAATGCTATTAAAGTCATGGGTGAATACATTTGTTCTCATGATAAGTCATTACAAACATGGATGTAAACACATAGCATGTTGCTACCACGACACTAGCGCTCATCATCAGAGGAGACGGCGTCGTTTATCAAGGCTTTCCAGCGACAAGCCCCTATTGGGAGCAGCTGTGCTGTGTTTTTGGGAAATTGTAGTCAGTGAGTTTACTACTTACTTTTACTACTTCTGTGATATTACTACTACTTCTACTTCCTGCTATCTTCTCCGTTGTCATCTTTTTCGCCAGTAGAAACAGCTGGTTGTTGATCACGTGACTCCCGTTATGCGAAAAAAGTGTTTTCTTGCTAGTGTGTTTGAGGCCTTGGGTTTAATAGTAAACCAGAACAAACCTCTCACAGGCCAACGTCTATGACCAGCTGCACTAAATGGAATGCATTTCCCTTTTCTTCTAAAGTATTACATGTACATAAACCCAAGCTTTGCTAATGCAGAGAGAAGGGTCTCTGATAAGATACATGGACTCTAATGGCTGTAAATAATCATGTGATCAAGTGCAAAATACAAGACTGGATCTTAAATTCAGTCAATTAGTCACACAATTTACTTCAGGAGCACAAGGAGGATTGAAACTGTGCCACGTAAACCAATAATACCAGACTGATGTGAAAATGGAGGGGGGGGGTAATAAACGAGCCGGGGCTAACGAGGAGATAGGAAACAGCTGTGACTGTGGGAACAGGTGGAGATGGGCATGGCAAAAGAGATGTAATGTTAACAAACTTTGTTACTGTACTCAAATAGAAATTTTGGTTATGTGCACTTTACTTGAGTAATTATTTTTCAGCTGAATTTTTACTTCTACACCTACCATTTTCACACAAATATCTGTACTTTCTACTCCTTCCATTTTTTTTAAATGGAAGAAACAGAAAGTCATTTTGTCCCATTTGATTTTGGCTTGTTTTCTTACTGGCTTTTTATTGTTAAAATACAATTATAAAAACTATCCAGATAAACTGTGCCCACTGGATAGAGTGAATTTAACAGTGATTGGATGAAAAGTATGAATAAATACAAATCTGACACCCTATTKGTTTGTACACAACCATCACACCTGACACAAATCACACCAGACTCCAGCAGACGTAAGCTGCCTCTTATGAAGATGACTGTAGCAGAGGTACAGTATATGCACCTGAAACAGGTCGACCAGTGCATAACAAAGTTTTCAACATTATAACAATATAGTCATGGCATTTAGAAAAATGTTTTTTTTTAGAGAAGTTCACCTTCCATTAAATGTCATTTTGGAAATTCTAACAATTCACTTTTACTCACTTTTAATAATTAATTAACTACATTTTATATCAGAAAATTACTATTGTATTTGAGTGCAATAAATGTTAGATATAAGACTTTTACTCAAGTACTAGAGAAGACTAACTTTTACGAAAGTCATTTTTTGTAAGATACATGTACTTTCACTCAAGTATCACGTTCATGTACTTTACACAGGTCTGCGTGACAGGCTGACCAGAAACGTACAGAGTAGTGGCTGGAGACACAGAGGAACCAAAACAACGACTGAAGCAGAGAACTCAAACACTAAAAATGCTACCTAATATCCATCATTTTTACCTGCTTTTTCTTTTCAGGGTCACTGGTGCCCATATCCAGCAGTCACAGTGCAAAAGGCGGGGTACACCCTGGACAGGTCACAAGTCCATCACAGGGCCACTCAACAATTCACTCTCTACCAATTAACAGTCATGTTCTTGGTCTGTGGGAGGAAGCCAGAGTATCCTCAGAAAACCCATGCATGCACAGAGAAAACATGCAAACTACCTGAGCCGGGATTTGATCCAGCAATCTTCTTGCTGAGAGATCAGCTCTGCCAACTGAGCTACCATGCCACTACCAAATAATAATAATAATAATAATAATAATAATAATAATAATAATAATAATAATAATAAAGAGAGATAATGACATTGCGTTCCAATGTTCTGCTAGTGAGAACTTTATGAGCTTTAACTTCTGAACTCTCAAAACATTGCTTGATATTGACTATTTTCAGCTCTCTATCTGGACTATTTTAAGTGTTCCCCAGTGGTTTATTAGGGAATGCTAAAAGTAAAAGCCTGACAAGCATTTTTTTTCACTGACAAATTGACCTGACTATCATTTTACAAGACATCTTATTGGCTTTTGGTTTGCCTACATAATTTCACAGTTTTATAACATAGGGGCAGCTGTGGCGGAGTGGTTAGGGGAGTCGTTTTATAACCAGAAGGTTGCCAGGCAAGACACTTCACCCACCTTGCCTGCTGATGGTGGTCAGAGGGTCCAGTATCACTGGTGCATGGCAGCCCCGCCTCTGTCAGTGTGCCCCAGGGCAGCTGTGGCTGTAGCTTCCCACCACCAGTGTGTAAACGTGTGAATGACTGAAGTGTGAAGCGCTTTGGAGTCCATGTGGATTTGATAAGGTGCTACTGTAAGTAAGTTCAAGCCATTTACCATAACAGAACTTCTATATAACGAGATCCTTTTTTTTTATTTTCTAGAATGGTTATTTATTTGCAAAACATTAGCAAAATAATGCAGAGAATGAGTTTGAATGGGAATTTTAAAAACTAGGTTAATCACTAAGTTAGACTGTATAAAATACGATTAAACTCTGATCTGTTTGATTTTGTCTTTCATGCCTTAAGATGACATTTGTTAAATTGGTGCTATTTAAATAAAAAATCGTCCTGATGCATCTCAGTAATCCAGGTAAAAAAAAAAAAAAAAAAAAAAATTGTATAGGGCTTCTGGACAGGTTCTTCTCTAATGAATTACAAAGTGTATGCACACAGCTGAAGCAAAACAGGAAACAAGGACAAAAGGTCACATTTGTTGTAACCAATTCAGTCTTTGAAGATGTCTTATTTATTTACCCTTTATTCTTTTATTTGGAAGGTTAGCCGATGAAGATGTAATGATGCAATATGCAGCAACTGAAAAGCAGAAATGAATGTTTTTCTAAAAATAAGTGGGGAAGGGGAGGGGGGGGGGAATCAGTAAAGATGCCTTCTTAGTCCAAACTCTAATCAAGCTTTTAAAAGGGGTTTAATTTCCTAGAGAGTTATCAGTCTGTACAAGAAGGAGAAATATTACGGTTTACTTGAAATCTGACCAGTTTTTCTTGCCCAGATTATGTAACACAAAATTAAACTTTATAATCTGATAGGGTAATATATTTGTAACAAGAACTTACACAAACACCAAGTAAATCAGACGACACACATGTGCACGTGAAACCTAAATTTCATATCTTGATGACAGATTGGAAGAATAAAATCCTTCTACCATTTTAATTTGAACAGACTGACTTCCTAAATCTCATGTCTGATGGCAGCACACCAGACTCTGACAAGAACAAGTATTTCCAGATTTCCCATCATGCTTTCTCAGGCACATAACTTTCATATAAAAACTGAGAACAAAAGGTGATACGTTCTTTTTTCTATGATCTTCTGATCTGTTTGAGACTTTCCAATTGAGATTTTAGCTGCAGTGACATGCTGCTGAACATGTCCTTGCTGAAAAAGATTAGCTAAAACACAACACGATTTTACCACTCACACCACAGAGTCCATCGCATTTTCCTCTGTAGCCTTGAACATTGCGTACTCTGTGTAGAAACTCAGATTTCAGGWAAGTTTGGACATTCATAATCAGACAGCATTCCTTGTCTGAAAACAGAAATAAAAGGAGATTACTTTTTGAATAAATAAACTTTGTAAAGTTACGTTAACAAAAAAAAGTTTTTAGATTCTGCATCTATTCAGAGAAATACCATGAAAAAATAATGATAAAACTGAAGAAAAACGGGATGATTAGATGTACTGAATGAAGGGACACGATGATTTGTAACTGTTTGCTTTTGTTTCATTGCCAGGACAGAGAACATGTTTTCAAGTCAAAACATGGTAGAAAAGGCTTTTAAAATGGGATGCCATTGCTCCACATGTTCTCTTGATTAGGTGCCTTTGCATGTCCTTTTATAAACTCAGCTGTTTCAGCAGAATGGAACATTACACATCACACAAATAACTCAAGCATCACGGTCTTTGGTGGGATCTTCCACTCCGTCAGAAATGCTCCCCTCATACCAAATTTAGTCTACACCTACAGTCAGTTTCTTATCAGTGACTCACATGTGGGAACATTTCTGCTGCTCACCACAGTCCTGGCACATACTGTAACATCCCCATCACTATGAGGCTGTCCTATGTGCCTACGCACACTGTTCTTTTGACACCCACGCAAAAGATTAGCAGGGGCATGCAGTTGGAGTTTGCCAGACATAAACTCAGTGTGTAAAAACAGTCAAACATGTGCAAACCTATTAGGTGACTGATTACTTATAGATTTTGATTTAAATTCACAAACTGGACATGCAGTATTAATAGAGGCTTTCAGACAGTTAGAAATGTGTATAAGTCCTGAAATCTTGTGTTAAAATTCCTTCTTATTTTATAGCTGTAGTGAAAGTAAGCCAACACTTAAGATTTTTTTTGATTGAGACAGAAAAAATATATTTTTTACTTGATACTTGAGAAGTTTATGTAAATGTGACACAATGTGCAACTTACTTTTACTTGTCAGCTCACATGAATGCAGTATTTACATGGGGGTTATTATGCTAAATCATTTTTTTTTTGAGCTTCATACAATATTATAATATCATTTCTTCATCAAAAACATACCCAGAGTGTTGCTTTGACTCATTCATGCATGTGTAAGAAATCCTTGAATCTCCTGTGGTAGCCATGTGGAGCTGCCTAAACTGTTTTTAAGCCACTTCAGTAGAAAACAGAACACAAGTTTCTTCATCATCGGTGATTTTTTATTTATTTARAGAGAAGTAAATCTAGAGAAGAAGAAAAAGAGAGAGAAGAAACAGGAGAAATGTAATGGGAAAGATTGAAAGAGAGATTAGAAGATATGTCAAATATACACCAAGAAAACACAAGACAACACACTTGACATCTGTCTGCACACCTGCAAAAATGGAGAAAACAAAAATACAGCAACAAAATACCCATGTATATAATAATAGTTATAACCTTGCTGAAAAGTATACATATATGCATATACCCATACATTCATACATTGTATATGTGTGCATATACAGTATAAACATTCAGTGACAGTCAGAAACCCTAGGATCTGAACACCTGTTTGTGTGCGGTTGTGGGCATGCACATAAATACAAGATTTCTCCAATGGAATATTAAATAGGGACTGTAGAGACCCACAGACCCGACCACCAAGACCTGAAGCAGACATAAGGGAGACCCGAGAGGGACCCCAAGTACGGAGCCCCCCAGGGGCACCAYCGRAGAAACATCCACCCACCCACCCTCCAGAGCAGACCACAGGAGAGAATCAGGAGAGCCCCCCAGCAACTCCATGCAGTAACCCCTCAGGGCCATCAGCGACAATCTCACAGGCCCCGCCGGCACCTGCTGCACCAGAGCAGATTCAGACATGGACACAGAGGCTCAGGCCCCCAGGGTGCACCACCCCTAGGCTGAGGCCCGACAGGACCAGAGGACTCAAGCCCCACCAGGTAGTCACCAGGCCGAGCCGGCACACGCCCAAGTGCCCAGCCCCAGACACCGAGAGCCACCAGCACACCGCATCCATCAGAGGACAGAGCGGCAGGGGTGTGAGGCCCACCACCAGCAGCGGTCCACCAGATGAACCAGAGGAGGGGCAGCCCAAGTCAAAGCCTGACAAATATCCAATCATACACAGACACAATCACACAATCCCACCCTCATCCGCACACCCACTCATTCAGACACACAAGATGGACACCATAATCCACTCACACCCCCCATACACACTCTATTCTCACCAGGTCCAGGACACACACCTGCCACCTACAGAGGGGAGTCCCCATCCGGACCCAAAAGGTAGACCCATTTACAGTAATCTGGGGAGGAGAGGAGCAGACAGCCAAGTTTCGGTCCGGACCGCACCCGGCCGACCGGTCCACCCACCCCATGCCACAACAAAGCCCAGCCCCCGACCACCCCCACACACCACCAACCACCAAGCATAAACCCCCAGCCAACTGCCCACCGAACTCTGGCAGCCACCTCGGCCAGCGGGCCAACCACGGCAACCAGGAGCCAGACTCCAGGAATTCCTAAACTCTTGCTGGTACAAAGCACCGCCTTTAGCACCTCCCTGCCCCACAGAGCACACCTCCTCCAAAGCATTGTTGTGAAGATGTGCTGAAGTGGGACTGTCAGAAATGGTAGGAGGTTCCTTTAAGCAACAGAGGCCATTTCCAATGCATTTATAGCAATTTCTTCTTTTTTTTTTTCCATAAATCCAGCATTTTCAGAACAACTAAAGGCAACATAGTTACTTGACTGTCATTACATTTTGGGACATCTGGACAAAATCAAAAACATACAGCCAGTTCTACAAAAGCATTTTAAGCTGTGTTCAAAGAAAACCTGTAGTTTATTTGTTTCTTATGAAACYATTAAGCAAATAACAGCTGCGGGTTGTAAAAACCCTTATGATTTCAAATTTTAAGTTACAGTGTCTTAGAAACAAATAGCAATTACTGTATATTTCAATCAAAACTGGGTTGCTGGTACATTTCTAYACAGTTCTTTTTTTAAGCAAAGGATATGACTTTATATAAAGTGGCACTCCATCATGAAACCAAAATGTATTGGGGTCAAGTTTGAATGGGGCGATAAAAGAGAGAAAATATAATTGTAGCAAACCAAAAGTGAGTATTAACGACTGGAGCACATAAATTCTATAAGAAGTCATAAAGACGGTAATCTCAAGTGTTAACAGACGGGGGTAAATAAACAAGAAGTAGAAGGAGAGGATGGAGTATAAATCTATGGASGAGAAATTAGGCCGAGAAGCACTGAAATCAAAGACAAGACAGACAATCAGAAAAGTAAAGCAAATTAAAGTGAGAGACGTGAAAAAAAATAAATAAAAGGAAAACAGAAACAGCAGAGCATGGAGAACTAAAAAAAAGTGAAAAATATAATTTATCTATTTTCCTTTACACAGTTCGATGCAGGTCACAGGGAAGCTGGTGGCTACTCCAGAAGTCACTGTGTGAGAGGAGAGGCAAGCTACAGCCTGAACAGTCACAAGTCCATCACAGGGACATGGGGGAGGAAGGGGCAGGGATCCTGGGGGAGAAAACAGAAGAACTCAGAGAAATAACATGCATAGAAGAACACGGAGGTGCAGAGGGTAGTGCTGTTGACTCACAGAGCAGGTTTGAAACTTGACTTCAGGTTTTCTTCATGTTTGAGTTGATGTTGCTCAGGCATGGTATGTTTCAGGGCTGCAACTGTTGACAACTATTTTAAAAACAGCTTTCGCAAGGGACTCTCCAATAAGTCTCATAAATTTARAGTCATGAACTCTGCAACCAGTACAGGTTTTCTCCTGCAGTCAAAAATCATGTGGGTTATGGGAAGTGGAGATTCTAAATTGCCCTCAGGTGCATGTGTGGGGTGAGTGTGTATGGAGTTTGTTGCCCACATCCCTGCACAGAAAGTATAGAAGTTAAGTATTGTATAAGTAAGTTTAGTAAGTAAGTTTATTCATTTATAAAGCACCCTTCATACTAAAAGCAGCTGAAGGTGCTGTACAAAATTATGCACAATAAACAAACCCATAAAAACAGCAACAACTAAACAATAAAAACAACAATACAATAAAAGCAATCATTAAAAAATGTAAAAAATCAGGAAAGATAGTGTTCAAAGAAAACATTTACAAAGACGTGTCTTAAGCCTGCTCTTAAAGATAGCAACACACTAGTATTGAAACTACAGTAGATYGATGTTGTATTTGCATTCTGCTCAATTGACCTTTTTTTCCTCTTATTTGTTCATACAAGACATCCTTTGTGGTCAAATTATCAATAAAGTTGCTTTACTTCATATATGTTCCTTATTTTATGTTGCATAGAATCCTTGGAAATAAAGTATGCACGCATTTTGACAAAGTGGCCCATTAGAACTAAAGTACTGTATGTTCTAAACTGGAGCCACACTGAAACCTATTTGGCTTGTTGCTCAGCTTTACCATTAAAAGCATCAGAGGGGAATATTTTCACCATCTGTTTTCCATGCTGTTCCACCGGAAAAGATGACTTTTTAAAAAGCTGTATTTCCTTTTTTAAGTTAAAAAATTAAAGGTACATTAGGACTTAACATGTTGGCTGACCACAAAACTACTTCACACTCATGTTTTGGCTTTAACAGTTATAAGCAAAACACACCATTTACTGATAAAATGAAACAAAAGTAAAAAAAAAAAAAACATTTTTGTTTAAAATATTATTGCAGATCATTTAGGTAATTATTGAAAATATCATGCCAGATAGCTCTCAGACCTGTTTTATAGATTTTTGCTTTGTTGTTGTGTCACAGGTAAACAAACAGCAAACAAAATGGTAAATTAACAACAATATTTTGCAACAAGGAACATATAACCCCCTCGCAAAAACTAAACAAACAAATAAAAACAAATAAAAACTTATGTATTTTGAGTAATTAACAATATTTTAATAATAAAGACTGTTACCAAAACCTTTGCTGTTTGTAATACTTATATTCTCACTTAAGCACCAATAAACATATTGAGGATGGAGATCCAAAGTCTGGCCAGATGAACTATTTTAATTAAAAAGCAATTTTTTTTGATGAAGCCAGAACTGCGTGTTCATGACTCAGCATAGACTTAGKATTTTGATAATCAATGTATTATTTTTTCATTTTTTATAGCAATGGGAAAAATGTACATTTTAATAGTAACAAGTTTTGAACAGTTGAAGTACACAAATGTGTGTGTACCTGTTTTTTTTTTATCTTATTATGACCTTTTCTAGTATAAACACTTGGCTAAAAAAGTGGCCCCAAAAGGACTACTGACAAGTAGTCCTTTTGGGGAATAAAGCCTTCCTAAAATGGTGGAACGCTATTGGTGGGTTAGSACTGAGGTATGACTTAGGGTGGGGGTTTGGGGTATGTAAAGGGGGTAGTTAGTGCAAGGATCAGGTGTAGGCCACAGAAATGAGAAGAAGTACATTCACGGTCCTAATAAGATTTGAAATCCAAACTTGTGTGTGTTTGCGTGTGTGTTTATGTGTGTGTGTGTGTGTGTGTG
>NW_013952683.1:632655-635982 GCF_001266775.1 Austrofundulus limnaeus | reverse complement strand
GTGTGTGTGTGTGTGTGTGTGTGTGTGTGTGTGTGTGTGTGTGTGTAACTGAATGCCTTGCACACAGCAGACAGATTCTGGCCTTGAGGGGAAATTTCAACTCTTTAAACCTAGGTGGCAACAAGCTGTTGTTTATGCTCGAGTAAAATGTTGTTTAATGTCACCAGAATGAGATGTGTTYAACATTGAAAAAAGTGCAAAGTTCACARTCCTTAATGTGAAAGCTATCCATGATTCCAGTCATTTTAATGTGTTTGTGCAAAACAATGTAGTAGATGTAGTAGTACTAGAATTCAGTATTTAAATCTTTAACCATCTGCTGTTCCTTTAATTTGTCGTGTGTTGGTTTCATCTGTAACTTGATCCATTTGTGGCAAGCTGTTTATGTATGCAGAATCCAGTCATCACAAAGTACCCACTTGTCTCCAGTTTTTCCACCCTCTTCACCTTCATCGTAGCTGAGGAAATGAAAGCTCATATTGCACTTTAAAGACACACACCACTATCAAATGGACCATGTTCTTTTCATGCAACTTCAAAATGCCCAATTACGGCTAAGTTAATGGGTTGTTAAGGTTGAATGCTCTCAAGAGCACTTTTTCATTAACCTTTAATTTGCCTGCCCACCTTCAACAAGAAGRGTGTTCTTTAAATATTAAAACAACTCACATTCACATTCTTTGACTTACGTTTGCTCTTATTTGAACAATTCCAGGATATGTCTTTTAAAGTAGCTTAGGAGTTACAGCAGACAAAAACTCCCGTCTGCATGTCTGTTGTGTTGGCCTATATTCATCCCAACCAACTCATTAGATGTAAAACCAGACTATTGAAAAGCCAGCTTTGCACTCATGACAGTCAGTGATTTGGCAAATGAAAAGCTGCTGCTACTGCTAACTGATAGGTCCCTGATGGGGAAATGAGAAGGCAACTATTTAATCACTGTAGGTGGCAACTTGTGTCAATTTCAGCATTCCGCTTCTGCAGCACACTGCAGCTCACAAATTACTCAGTGGGACTGATAAGTAATCCTGCAATCAAACTTCCAGCTCCCTAACCTTTTAATGAACACAAGAGCTTCTTATTCTCTTGCTTTTTTCAAAGCTAGCTCTTCTTTAAAAAAAGAAAAAAAATGCTATAAAAATTCAAATAGGAAAAAAAAGACTACTTTAATTTTCCTGCAAAAAATCTAATTAAACTTCATATGTGGAAATCACATGTGAAATCATGTTAAATTACCTTGTAACCTACGTAATCTGTTCTATGTAAAGATGTAAATCTATGTAAAATGCATATTGTGCACATGCGTTGTGATTTTCCTCCATTTCCATGTGGTTTACCACATGTGAGCACATCTGTGAAAACCTAAATATATTTATGTGTTTTATTTCATTTTTTGGGTGAAGAGTAGTAAAACTGAGGTATTTAGAAATCATCTATGCCAAAATTTACACATTTTGGTAGGAAAAAAAAGTAGAAAAATCATGAAAGGGGATAACGTTTCCTTCTACGAAGGCAAGCCCACCTAATACAATGAAGTGCTTCTGGCTAAACTTTTATGCAACATTTTTTTTGTTTGTTAACTCATTTGTAATCTACTGTCAAGCCATCCATCCATCCATCCATCCATCCATCCATCCATCCATCCATCCATCCATCTATCCATCCATCCATCCATCCATCCATCCATCCATCCATCCATCCATCCATCATCTTTTATCTGCTTCTTCCTCTCAGGGCAACAGGGTGCATTACACATCTGAATTAAAATACGTAATGTGTCACCAGTTCATATAAAACACATTAATCTCTGAAATAAAACATCCAAACCAATGTATTCTGGAGAGTACGCCTACACTGCCTCTCGCCCATTAACTGCTAGACATAGGTGTCTGCACTCCTGCGACCCTGCAAAGTGGGGAAACAAAAGGAATGGATAAATAGGTTCACCATTAGAAAAACAAAACACTGTTTGACAATTAGCAGCAAGCACTCCTTAAATAACTTCCTGGTATTAGTTTATGACAATGATCTGCATGATACCTAAACATGCATAAACCATAATTAAAAAATGCTCAGAAAGTTCTCTGCACCAAAGTGTTCTGCTCAGGAGTTTACAGTTTAGATTTCAGTCATAAGTGGCATCAATGCATTGATTTGGTAACTGTCTTTTTAAAAAGATGAGGTAGAAACAAAGTTTGAATGAATGCAGGAATTAGATGTAATTTTTCTGGTCCCTGAGTAATAATAAGTCAGGTATTGATAGCAGCAAGTCTTCTCACACGTATTACAGCAAAACAAGCATCTGTATTGGCTTCTTCATCTGCTTATAGTTTGACTCAAGGCATTTATTTTGCCTGGTGTGTCCATGGGGCCACAATTTGAGATGGAAAAGATATGCTCTGCAGAGCGAACAATCAACACAGTCACATAATCTGGACTGTGTCCACTTGTTTGTTGAGGGGGTTAGTGGACCTTAGCAGACAAGTAGAGATGGCAAAATTTACTTCACAGGGTGAGCAGATGCTGAAAACATGAACAACAATGTTTTTGCCCTTTATTCTTGACCACCACCCTCCTCCGGGCCAGCTTCATACTCACAATGTTTGTCGCTCTTATGATGATTTTTAACTTACTGGATCATTACTATAAGCTCAAACGTCAAAACAGAAAAAAATACAAACATGTTAATTTGATGATAAGTAAATAACCACCCCGGACATGACACATTCAGAAGCTGCAGACAGCTTAAAATAACTCACAAAAATGTTGTCAACCATTCCACCTTTTGGCAAGAAGACTTCATCAAGAGAGTATTAGTAAGTTGTTAAATATTTTAGTGTTTATTTTACTTATTTTTTGTACTTTTTTTAAATTGGATTTTTTTTTCTGCCAGCGCTTTAGCAAGAAGTCATTGGAATTGCAACAGATTACTCAATGAAAAGTTGCTTGGAATTAAACATTGAATCACACGAAACTTTAATCAACTCTGCAGACTGCAGCGATCAGTCAGTGACCATTGAATTATGCATCGCCTAAACTTGCACTGGTTTAGAATAAATATCGCTTTGTGACTTTGATTACACCTGGCTATTAAATTTGATGACTGAATAAGCAGAACCTCATTTTTTGCACTATAAATTGGTAATGATTGGAACAGAATGCTAGAAATAGTTTTCGGAGAACAGGGAGTGAAATAAAAAAAAAAAATATAAAACAGAATCAACCTCTGCCCCAATTAGATCAGAGGGTTTGTTTCTTGATTTATGACTGCAGCAGTATTATCTAAAGGTCTGTTGTAGAGTGAAGAGTTTCAGTATATATATA
>NW_013952683.1:631211-632638 GCF_001266775.1 Austrofundulus limnaeus | reverse complement strand
TGTGTGTGTGTGTGTGTGTGTGTGTGTGTGTGTGTGTGTGTGTGTGAATTAGTAGTAGAAAATGATGTGATCACTACTGACAAGTCTTTCTCAGTAGTGATCCAGCTGAAGCTTTGTTGCAGTGTTGGCTGACAGGGGACTGAAAAATACATTCTGTTCTGAAAATATGCCAAGAGACAAGTGGAACACAAGTCAAACACAAGACCTCAAGCGATAGCGTGTTTTTGTTTGAACTTCTTTTGGGTGGTAGATGATAATTGAAGCTTAAATGAATAAGTGAGAAGCCGCAAACTGAGTCACGCATTATGACTAATTAATACGATTGACTCTGAAGTGTAAAATTTAAGAGCAATCTTGCACAGTTTGCTATGGTTACCCTATGCAAGGACCACAAATAACAAGCTCTTTGAAAGCAACAAACTGTAACTATTAGTTGAATACGATCACAAGGGGAGTATGGGAGTCACAAACGGGACCAAACAGTCACCCTTAAAAATTTACTGACCCCCAAGCATTAGCTATGTTTACATGGACATAAGCAATTGGGGGGGAAAAAACAGCCAATTGAAATAAAAATGTGACATGTAAACACCCCAATCAGAATATTCTGATCTGATTCAGCTTCATCAGAATCAGTTTGTAATTTAAATGAGAGGGGTGCTTTATGCTGATTGATAATCTGAACAGCATGCATGTAAACACCTATTCTGATCATTATTCTGGTTGTGGAAAACTGACTTCATCACGTACATTAAGTGTGCTCTGTGTATGTTAACCTGACATATTTCGGCCTGGCTAGATGCTAGTACTGTATGACTTGGAAGCAAAATTGGTCAGATCGATACCACAGTTCTTAGTATTGCTACCCTTACTGGAAATAGGGACGAGGTCTTTCTCACTGTGCTTTCCCCAGTATGTGTGCCTGCCTCTTGTTTCTGCCCACTCTCACCTGTTCCATTTGTCTCCCTCATGGGTGTTAGCTATTTACATTTGTTAAGGTCCTTTTACATCCTGTCTTTCTGTTACTTCCTTATTAGTTCATTGTGTTTCCTGCAGCTAGTTTGATTTTTTTGTCCTCCTACAGTTTTCCTTGTAAGTACATTTTTTGATGGCTACTTTTTATTTATTTATTAATTATMTTTGGAAATAAATCAGTTTTCATTTTGACCTTCATGTTTTGGATTTTTGTTTGTCTTTCCTGGGTTGTATCTGCACAAACCTGACAGGTGGATATATCCTTTATGTTGCATTTACATTGTGCAAATAAACAAATACAAACTCCCTAAAAGTCCTTTTAGATTTTAGGCTGTAAGGTAATACTTTTGCGGTCTACTCTGTTGCATTTTCTTTTTTTATGTATGTATGTATGTATGTATGTATGTATGTATGTATGTATGTATGTATGTATGTATGTATGTATGTATGTA
>NW_013952683.1:630092-631146 GCF_001266775.1 Austrofundulus limnaeus | reverse complement strand
CTTACAGCACAGTATTAGGTGGAAGTTTTACTCCCCTGTTTAACTTTTTTGTCTTGTTTATTTATTTTTTTAATTTATTTATGTATTATATTTTTAGATGTCATAAAAATCTTCACTAAATCATAACATTTGTTTGACCAAATGTTTGCTTTGTGCTTTTAGTGTCAGAAGTACCATTAAAAGCTAGAGGAGAGATAAATGTTGAATGCAAACAGCATTTACAAAGACAGTGCTAAGTGGAAAATGTTTTGCATGTTTTTCAGGCACATTTTATCCAAGTGTGTGAGTAGTAGCGACAGTTTGATGTTAACAACCAAAGAGCCTCTCAAAAAGGATAAAAAAGAAAAACAGGTAATATTGCATCATGTTTAATCAATTTCAATAATGTCAGAGTAGAAGACACGTGTGAAAATCCTCTCTTTTTTCYGCTAAATTTGACCTGGAGGAACATTTTGTTCAGTGCAGCGTGAAAGTTCCTAAAAGCTACCTGGCTACAGTAATTAGATGTATTATTCAAAGCGTAAAGACTAGAACAGTTTGGGTACATGATGTTTTGTGTGTTTATGTTTCCCACTGAGATAAACTTAGTACTTGTGCTCAATATTTGTGTTTATCTAAACTGTTTGTACTTGGTATTACAAACACACCTGGTGATTCCATCACAAGTGAACACCTCTTTGAGCCATGTTCACACCTGGCAACAAAAGCACATCTCCACATGTTACTACCTTTGACAATTTATTTTCAAATGCAGTCATCACCCTGAACCTTTCACATTTCTAAATAAACATCTAGTAAACTCTGTTCAGTTGGAACCCTTGTGTTGGCAATGATAGAAAAAAAGTGAATCTAATTGCACCATTCCCTTATAATAAGCTTTTACAAGTTACTAATGCGTATTTTGGCATAATGGAAGGGCTTTCAAAAAACAGCATGTAGAAACAACCAGATCATGTGGAGTAAATGGATGAATTTTTAGTTTATCAGCATTTTAGGCTGTGCTTGACAGATATGTAAAGCATCTTTGAGGGTCTCAAAAAGCGCTATATAATAA
>NW_013952683.1:625547-628132 GCF_001266775.1 Austrofundulus limnaeus | reverse complement strand
TTGCTGTACAAAGCAAATATCAGAAAAACCGGCAGAGTAGTTGGAATTTACTAACAGAAGAGTATTACTAGTGTCTTTCCAGATGTGACGTGAGGAAAAGTAAAAGAAGGATAAAGTAACCAAAGCTGATTTCAACTGTTTTCTTTTCCTAATCTGAATCATTTTATGAAAAAAAAAAACAATGCAGAACTGTCACAAGTTCGGTAGACATGCAGTCAAACGCAGAGGAAGACTAATGAAGGCAAATCAGTGAAGTTGAATTTGATGCAAACAAAGGTGCACAGATAGAAGGCCCTTAGACATAAATTTGAAACACGAGGACGAGCACAGCTTGGTCAAACCGATCTTGGCATGAAATACGCTTTGCCATGGACTGGTCCTGTTCAGAGTTTACTTGGCCTCCTCGCTGCTGTCTGCTGAGATTGTCACCGGCCCCCATCCGTGTGACCCTGAACAGGATTAAGTGGATACAGAAGATGAGTGAGTGAAGTTTGCTTTGAGACTGTGCACAGAAAAGTTAAAAAAAACTAGGGTCAGAAGGAGCTGCACTGTTTCTTTGTGGATATAAAGATAACATCTGATGACGTCAAGGGAGGAAACAGTACTCTATGAGGAAATCAGGTGTGGTGGAGAATGGGAGGAGTGTAAAAGATGTGCACAAGGACAATGAGGCAGGAGTGAGATGTGCTGTAGGAGTGACAGATGGATTCAAGGTTTGGAAGAGATTACATCAGGAGCCAGGCCTGAGCTCCCCATTTGCAAAGTGGTCAATATGCTTGACAAATGAAGACAGACAAAAGTCCGTATGGATCACGATGTTTGCAGACAACACTATGACTTATGGTGAGAATAGGGAACAGGTGGAAGAGAGCATGGGAAGAAGAGGAATGAAAGACAGAAGCAAGACTGTATGTGTGTGAACAAGAGGGAAACAGGTGGAACAGCTACAAATACTAACATATTAACTGTGTCACCGTAGTATAACCTGTTCTTTTTGTGGCAAGCCATTAAAACAAATAATCAAACCTGTGTTCTGCATGTGGACGGACTCTATGGCTGAAGGTGATCCAAAGGGGTGAATGCAGAACAAGGTGTTCACACTTCGTTTCAGCCTTTAGGTTTTATAAACAAGGTGAAGAGGTGCAGATGTTATCATAGACAAGTTCCCGAAAAAAAAAAAAAAAACAGGAGATCCAATACAAGCAGGTGTGTAACAGACCGACATCGCTGCTTGCACGTAAGTGAGACCTGGGTAGCATCCAAGAGAAAGCCACAAGGTTTTGCTAAATAAAGATGATAAGGTTTGTCCTTAAATACTTTCAGGTTAGTGCACCCATTCAGGTTAACAGAACAGTGGTAAGTTTTGCCACTTTGAGGGCACACTGCAGTTTTGTTCATGTTCACAGCAGAAAATTAACAAAAAACGATTACCAAGATTGCCATTCTGTAAATGGTACCTGGTGAGTTTGGATTCTGCTTTTGAAGGTGAGTAAATAGCTGAACCACATCGTGCAAAAATCTTACTTGTTGTTTAGCGGAGCTGACATGAATGAAGAAGGAGCAGCAGGGATTGAGAAGCTGCTTATTTTGCCTTAATCTTAAAGTTGGTGAAAACATCTGATAAAAACCAGTTGTGTGAAGCAACATTTGCAGCAGCAACTAAAATAACTTTAAACACCTGTTGACAATAACACACTGAGTTTGGCCTTTAGCTTTAGAGAATGTGTTCAAAATACAAGCCAGAGTTTTACACAGGAAACCAATTCAAAGTAAGACTTGAAACTTTGTTTGCCACGATTAAAATAACCTTATCGYCGCTTTGCCATTAACTCGGCATCAGGTTTACAGCTGTTTTTTGGATCTGTATAGGAGAGAGCAGCGGTTGAATATGGGTAATGGTCAGATTGCAGGTACAGGTTCTTACATGTGAGTACTGTTCTTACAGTTCCCAGGGTGAAGCGGAACATGGTGGGGAGGGCAAGGGTCCACAGCTGAGGTTTCCAGTTAGTTCCAGGTGGGACCGGAGGACAGAGCAGATGAATGTGTTACCAGAGGAGGACCGAGGCAGACAGTCAGCAGCAGCAGCGTGGATCAGGTGAGCAAGCTCTGTAAGTAAGCAAACAGGTGAGGTTGGCAGGTCTTCACGTACGTATCAGGATCTTCAGGGCACAGAAAGACAACAAGTAAGTAAAACTCAGGTTATCAAAGTAACAGCACAGCTGAGACAAGTACCAGATGATACATGTTGCTCCAACGAAGAGGTAGTCAGTGCTGCCATACAAACCCATAGAGCTCATCAGGAGAGGAAGCTACAGCTGTGCCTAATCACCTGCCGGCAACTCAGGAGGTAAAGTACACATACCCACACATTTGCTCTTCTATTCTCATGGGGATTTTGCATTGAGTTCCATTCATTTACCGATCATTTCTACAGCCTTATCCTGTCCCATAAACCTAACCTCACAGGTTAGGCTTAGGCTACTCATTCTCACTCCCAACTCGTCACATATTGACGTTTAAGGTAAGGTTCCCTCTGCGTCTTATTTGGACGCAGAAGGTACCCCCCTCTTGTCACTCCTTGACGC
>NW_013952683.1:622811-624955 GCF_001266775.1 Austrofundulus limnaeus | reverse complement strand
TGTGTGTGTGTGTGTGTGTGTGTGTGTGTCTGTGTGTGTGTGTGTACACTGTATCCTCTTGGATGAGATCATTAGATGTGAATGCTTCCTCATTGCTTGCTGAATGCATTTGCACTTTAATTTAGAGCTGTTTATTTGTGAAAAATGCATTCGTTCACACAGAGCCAAACAAAATCAAGCATGCTCAAACCTTCCATTATTTCACTCGTTTTGTTACTTTTAGCAAAATCCCTGAGGCACTTAATGTTTGTTGCAGAACAACCAAAACATAATCTTGTTACAWCATAGCAGAATTGTTGTTTTGTCTCTCAGTTAAGAAAAAATACATCTTCCTTTAGTTTCATACAGCTTAATCCATCACTCTGTATTGATTGTAATGCCACATCTGTAAAATAATAATGTGTGAATACAATGTTGTAGTAATCCTTTTCCCTTCTGTTGAAATCTCATAGGTTTAGTCAGAGTTATTAAAAAACCTGTTCATCACCTACGGTGTCACTATTTTTTATGACTAGACAAACATGTCCACGGATCCCTTCAGTACTGTGTTACGAGTGTTTGAATGTGCACAGCAAGAGCACACCTGTGAGTATTAAATGAATTCATTAAAGTTAATTATGTGAAGTCTAACATATCCAAAGCAAATTAAATTGTCATGTACCTGCTTAAAGTTTCATATTGCTGGACCAATTTGAGTCATATGGGGAACAAAAGAGAAMGTTATTCTTTTCAGCATAATGTTTCCCAGTGTGAACACGTTGGGTTATTAAGGATAMGAAATTATAAGATAAATGTTACTTAATAGTTATGCATCATTTATCTCTTGCATGAGTCCTGTTGTACATACAGAATAGGCTAGCAATAAAAAATAAATAAATAAACAGAACTGACACATCATGCACCTGCATACACCCCACTCTCACTCAAGATTGGTGCATTTTTAATTCTAATTCCATAAAATAAAACAAACTGTTACACTGTTTTCTGGATTGTATTTTGAATTTAACTTGATGCAGTTATTCTGGAATCAACTCCAGATTAACAAAGTTAATGTGGGGGTTGTACGTGGCAAAAAACAAAAAACAAACAAAAAAAAAAAAAAAACAGGCCTACCTTGTTGGAGAAAAACTCCTGTTTTTTATCCCCCCTCAGTCTTTATATTTCTATGTTCTGTTAATGTTCAGTCTGCTCCCAGCTCTGATAATATGTTCTATGTTTAGTTGAGTCTACTTCTTTAAAAGTAAACCTGCACTGTTGGGCACAGCAGGGGTTACTCACACTGTTCTTGCATTYAATAGGATCATATGAAATCTAGTGTCAGTTGTGGTCATATTATGGAGCTAAAACCAGCAGAATACAGTGTGTCCACAGATTATTTTGGAGCTGACTGCATTTCCAATTACTACCGGCAGGACAATAGGACAAATACACTGAATGATGCTGTTTTCCAAGAGGTAACAAAAACGGTGAKAATTTGTGCACAAAAAGGCAAGAAAACAAATATTAAATAAATACATCCTATATTTGTTCACAGAAAATTTGACTCAAACTGTAAAAATTGGGAGGTTAGTSATTCATGAAATGAATATCCGCCCCATTTATATTTATGCTCAGGAGCTGTTACTGCTTGGTATGACACTTCCTCAGTCGGCTAATTCATGTGGGGGCAGCACCTCCTCAAAATCAACCAGATTTAACACAACATCCAATCAAGAGCAGCCTAGAGAATTAGAGGGATATGTTTGAACACCAGTCAGAGGAAAATGCTTCCTAAGATTTTTTAAGGTGGTTGACAAGAAGCAGAATGTGAGTCAAAACTTAGAGATGAAGAGGCCAAACTCTTTTATACATAGTACCACTAGTATTTTCCCCCTCATGTTAGTAATGACTATCTAAGAGTTCTGTCAGGACTAAAAGAAATGAAATGTCAGAAAAACATTTGTATTTTTGATCATGAGATGAACCCAAACATTAGAATGTGAATAATTGTTACCAGTTTTAACATGTCGATGAGAAACTGTGGAGAGGTCACTGTAGCTGTGGCTTCTGAGAAAGGTTTTAGAGTAAAATTATTGTGATGATGGCAAAGTGATAATAAATAATGTTTTCTTTCTGCCAACAAATTGTATACAGTATATATATAT
>NW_013952683.1:617904-622053 GCF_001266775.1 Austrofundulus limnaeus | reverse complement strand
CGTGTTTGCTCCTTTTTCCACTGCCAGGTTGTTTCATTTTGCATCTGTCTATATTTGGCCCAGTAGTTTGTGGTTAGATGTTGTTTTTATGATGTGTTCAAGTGCATTTTTATTACCAGAAGCTGGCTGCATGAGGAGAGACTCAGCAGGGGTCCTTTTGCCACCGCTGGTTGCTGTATTAAGGGCATTTACACAGACTGTTAGCTTGAATTTATTTTTCATTGACAGGCGCTCAGTGCTGAGCTAATTTTTACATTTTTGGATAAAACAAACAAACAAAACCCTGTTTTTTTTAAATTCCTATTAAAAAGTAGAGCTTCTAAAAAAATAATTTATAAAATAATAAAGAACAGCAACAACACCCGTAGCCCGTAATAAACCTGAGATGAGAGGCAAAGAGAGACATATTTTTTCTTTTATCTAAGAACTTTAAAAAAACTGCTGAATTTAATTTTCAAACACAATCATCTGTCTGCAATGTCCCTTTTTAGACATTTTCTATAGATCATTTGTAATTATGCCAAATGAAAATGATGAAGGATAAAGAACATAGAGAGACACCAATGTGAGGTTGAATGAATGATATAAATTAAGTTTATATCTCCAGTATGAATCACTCCATACTCATTAAAATCTGGTTATTTTTAATGTAATTTTCTTGACTTGCTTTGACGAGATCAAGWTGTTTTATAAAGTTTGAAAACCTTTTATGTTTTGGATTTTCTTTTTTTTTCTTTTAATACGACCCTTAAATATTCTAATCAAACTTTTTGTTACAGTGTAAACAGCCTTTCACAGATATTTTCACAGATATACTTTCACATACTTTTAATCTGCCTGGATTTCTCTGAAGTAAAAAGTGAAAGGTTTACGTTGAGTTTCAATAAATTTAAGAAGAACCACATTTTCTGACTCGAGTGAAACCAAATGGTTTGACTGATATCAGTAAAAATGACTTTGTCTGAATAAATCTCTCAAAAATGACAGTCATGGAGATCTCTTACCGTCTCATCCCCATTACCTTTTCAATTAAAATTGTGAATGGAGGGGAAAGGCTGTTACAGGCAACGCTGTTAATTTTACTCTCAGTTTATTGCTGGACCCCATTAGCGACAAAAGACTTTTAAACAGGACTTTAAATTTGCTAAGTAGTTTTCCAGATGATCACTGTCAGATGGAACAGCAAGGACTTGGAGAAGCTGCTGATTGCCGCTGCTTATAAATGACAAAAAGAAAGATAAAAACAGAGGCGTGCTGATAAACATCTTTCTCACACCATTTTATTTTTTTGTCTCCTAGTTAGACATTCACTCTGATAATGCTGCAGATTACGCAGCTCTGTCCATCTTTTTTTTTCGGAATAACTCTCAGCTGAAGTCGATCCAAGGATGCACAGGGCTTGAGACACGGTCAATAGAGCATTAAAAGKGTAATACGCTGTATTAAGACAGAGCACTAACCTCTGCAACATAAAGTGCAGCTGGTTAGAGCTGTCACGTCACGGGATGTTGACATTATTAATGTTGCCTTTGCATTTTAGTGCTCTCATTTGTTGTTTGTTTTTCTCTCTGTTCTCCTATTGGTTTATTGTACGTCACGTCACTCACATGATGGATTTAATTTAATGCACCTGTTGTAAATAAAAGGTGTGCTCCTACAAACAATTGTGGATCCGCACCAAGCCAAATATGTCTCATTTGCATCACGTTTAACGCTTAGCAAAAGTAAGTCTGCTACCATGGGAAAAATAAATAAATNTGTGGATCCGCACCAAGCCAAATATGTCTCATTTGCATCACGTTTAACGCTTAGCAAAAGTAAGTCTGCTACCATGGGAAAAATAAATAAATAAAAACAGACTGAGGGGGTTTCTGGGTGGAGTTTGGATATTCTTCCTGTAATTGTGTTTGTTTTATCTGGGTACTCTGGATTCTCTCTACAGAACCAAATTCTATTTATTTATTTATTTATTTATTTATTTATTTATTTATTTATTTATTTATTTATTTATTTATTTATTTTTGACAATTCTACATTGACCTTTGATGAATGCCTGCATGGATGTGTTTTTTCTCATGTGTTCTGATGTTGACCCTGTTTCAAGGACCATATCAGCCATTCAACATCATTTTTTATTTTTTATTTTTTTTACTTTTAACATGCACACATGCTTAGTTTAAGTATTTCTCAATGCATTGTGGTCAAGAGATATTCATTCCAGGGTGTTGGAATAGATTTAGTCTAAACAGTGTTCATATCTACCTGTTTCTGCTGTGTTCTGCAGTCATTCTGACATTCAGCAACATTAAGCTTGGTTTATACTACAACACATCAAGAGACAGTGAATCAGTGATTTTGGACATCTTTTTCTGGCTGTGTATATAAACAGGCTGCAGACATGGCTTCTGCCCTCCTGTAGCAGAGCTCATAGTTAAGCAGTGTTAGCAATTCAATCTAGTTTATTTGCATAGCGCCAAGTCACAACAAACATTGTCTCAGGGCAATGTACACAAAAAAAAAAAAAACAATAAATCTAATGAAGTCGGCAGATTGTGTTGCATCTTCACTTTGTCACATTCTCCCATCCTGAGCAGCACATTGGCAACAGTAGAAAGGAAAAACTCCATTTTAACAGGAAGAAACCTCCAGCAGAACCAGGTTCAGGGTGGGCGGCCATGCCTCGATCAGCTGGGTTTGAGAGGACAGAGAAGAGACACAGACAAACACAAAAGAACTGGTCCAGGTGTATTTTCTTTTAAAAGAGAGACAAATAAAACACTTTATTGATAGAAGTAATTAAAATAAAACATTTAGAGGAGAGCGACATGGTCAGCTTGTCCTCCAGCAGTCTAAGCCTATAGCAGAAGAACTAAGGAATAATTAAGGAAACCTAAGCCCAACTATTGGATTTATCAACAATGAAAGTCCTAAAGTCTAGTCCTAAAAGTAGCAGCATAGATTGTTGTTTCACTCAATGACGTTTCAGTAGGATGAGGAGTCTGAGGAGGAAAAACTCCTTTTTCTTTTTAATGGAGGAGATAGAAAAAAGGTGCAAATGTTGGTTGCACATTCATGTGCTTAAAAGATCAGACCAGCTTCTCCTTTAAGCTGTCCATCTTTCTAATTTAACAGCCAGCTTCTGGGAACAGATCTTTTTCAGCAAAATGACAGGACACACTGCTCAGGGTGATGGTCCACGGCGCTGCGCTGCTTCGCATGAACAAACAGGCCCATGAAGTTCTGCCCAGTCACACACTGTGGGGCATTTAAGTCTGCAGGACAGAATTCTGACTGGGGGCTGTGCACACGACGGCTGTCACTGGGGGATGACAAACAGAAGTTGTACAGTTTGTTTTAGGACTGAACAGCATGAGCAAGATGTGCAAATTGATAGACCACCATTTACATGTTGATGACATTTAACTGTTACAATGTAAAACAACTATTTCACTACTGTGTATAAAAATCAATTAAAACACATGCCCAAATTTACACGTGCAAATAATGAAACAGGTCTACTAGGGAGCAGCCTCACAGAACATGGAAAAGACTTAAATAATTCAAATGAAAATATTTGAACACGAAGCCACATATGATTATTAATGGCTATGGTAGAAAGTATCTGATTATCAACTTTTATTTGTGACTGACACGCATTTAGTATAAACTTTTTACCACATCCTGAAAGKCGGTGGTAATTGTGTCTCAGTGGAAGGAAGATGTTCAGAACTGAGACAGTTGCCAAATAAATTCTGTTTTTCAGTCCATAGTTCAAGATGTGATTAGAGAAGTCTTCATAAAAAGAGGGCAGGAAGGTTGTCATTCATTTAATGCCTCTACTGACATTGCATCTACAAAAATATAGATCAAAAATGTCTGTAATCTTGTGGTTTTAGACTAAATCAGGGGTGGGCAATCATGGTCCTTGAGGGCCGCAGTCCTGCATGTTTTACGTTTCCCTGCTCCAACACACCTGATTCAGTCACTGAATTACCTCTTCCAAGTTCTGCTGTATGGAGGACCGACACTGACATAATTAGAAATAAAAGCAGAAACATATAAATGAACCACTAAATAAATAAATACGTTTAAAATGCACCACATAAATTACAAAAGAACTGTACCTCAAGTTTTATAATTTAATTTACC
>NW_013952683.1:611947-616886 GCF_001266775.1 Austrofundulus limnaeus | reverse complement strand
GGTAAATTAAATTATAAAACTTGAGGTACAGTTCTTTTGTAATTTATGTGGTGCATTTTAAACATATTTATTTATTTAATGGTTCATTTATATAATTCTGCTTTTATTTCTAATTATGTCACTTTTGGTCCTCCATATTGCAGAAACCTGATAATCATATATTCATTCAAATCAGGTGTGTTTGAGCAGAGAAACAAGTAAAACATGCAGAGCTGCGGCCCTCCAGGACCAGGATTGCCCACCCCTGGACTAAATGAAGAAATCAAAAACCTATGATTGGAAAACACTTCAATCAGTGCTTCAAATCTGGAGGTTATCAAACAGGACCTAAAGCTATTATTTCATGGGATAGTTACAGTGGTGATCACTGCAGTTCTTGCAATTTTAGAAACATTTACACATTAGCAATATATGGTTATTCTGCCAGAGACATTAAGATATTGCAAGAAAAGAATGTCTTTTAGCTGCTGCTTTGCATTTACAACTTACCATAACATTTTAAGATAAACTAAATACTTTAAAACTGATAATGATGTAAGTGTTTATTAACATTTGCATGAATCACTATGATATATTTCTTTTAAATTAAGATCGTTAAAAATTGATGGGTGAACTCATTTTGTCCGCAACAGAAATGAGTTTGTTAAATAGCTCTGGTCCACAGGATAATGATGAGATAAAGTAATTTAGTTGTCATTTTATAAACAAAAACGTCAATGATGAAACAAAACATAACAAAACAAAAATAAAATTAAAATAACAGTCCTCTTGCCAGAATGTGTACAGACAGATCAAGTAAAGAACAAGATGACAATTAGCAACTTTTCAGCATCAATAAGGTTTTAGTTCCTGGACAGGTGCTAAAATAAAACTACAKTGAAGACTTTACGTTTTGTAATCAGTGGTTAGGCATATTACTTTAGTTAAGTTATAAAAAGGTCATGCTTGCTAAAAAAACAAAAAAACAAAAGAAAAACAAAAACAAACAAAAAAATAAACACTTGATTTATTAGAAAATCTCATGGTTAAAATCATTTGATCACATATTTTTATTAAATTTAGGCTTAGTTGACCTATTTAATTTAAAGAATAACTGTTTATTTTGTTGCTTTATATCTCCAAAGCATTTGATAAAGTCAGAGAAATGCCCTTAGGTATAAATTAACAAAGACTGGCACGAGTGGTAAAATGTTGGACGTCTTTAGAAATCTCAAAAGAAATGAAAAATCTTGTGATGCCTCAAAAAGTATCAGACTAGTTTTATATGTGAGTTTAATGAGTATAAAATGGATTGTTTGTAACACCTATTATGATATATCATTTATTTTAATATCAAACATTAGAACTAGCTATCAGTATTTATGTATATATGTATATTTTTAAGTTCTGTTAATAATTTAACTTTTATGCTTGGAACTCTAGATATATTTTTTATTTGAAAAAGCTTCATGGAAAAGAGACAAAACATCTTCAGCTACAGCTACAGGTCCGTCACATCAAGGACAAACAGACTAAAAAACTGTTTTTATCTCAGTGCTGTTCTGGAACCGGTTGCTGCAAACACACACACATGAATTTTAAAGCTATTTGGGGACTGTGCAATAATCTGTCTATGTTTTATACCTCACAAACTTGTTTTGTGTTTGTTTATTGAATGTTTTTATTGTGTTTTATATTGTGGCTAGGCACCTTAGTACTTCAATGACAATAAAAGTTATCTATCTATCTAAACAACGTCCAGCTGCATTGACTTTGAAACTTTAAAAATCGACCATGTTCTGCAGGATAATCCACTCAAAGGATTTTAATTTAGACTCTTGTGAGCCATTTTATGACTGGTCATAAAGTCATATTTAATCAGTAAACTTTTACAACAAATTGTAAAACTAACCAATGCAGACAATACTATGGCTTTTTTTTTAGTTCATCAGAAAATCATTATATGCCAATGCTGTTCATAAAATGTTGCGTTTTTTGGTATGTGTACGAGAAATAACCTATATTTTTTTTTCACAACTGCCTTGTCTTGTGACTGGAGAGATGGTCAGTTGTGTGATGTGTAATTCTTGTTGAAGACATTGATTAGCAAATTTGATCTCATTCTGTCAGATGGAAAACAATTTTAATGGAAAACAGTAAAACATCTTCACTGATTATCTCTATTTGCTCAAAGTGTCATCAAATGTTCCCAAACTACAACCTTATAACTTATTTTAACAGATGAAACAAACATTGATCATTGGACTTTTACTGCAAATGAAACAAACAGCAAAATTAACATGTTTATTGATGATTTGGAGACAACATTCTAAATGTTGCATTCATTTGCATTCCACATTATCAACTGCTCAAAGTTTATTAAGAAAATCCATTTTACTGAGGAMTTTATAAATGACAAGAATGGTACATATTAGCAGTTACAAGAATGTTCACAAACACTGACTGTTAGCATCTGTAACTATTGCTATTGAGATTCTTTACATAAATTCAACATATGCTAGAGTAAATGTGAAAATTTCAAACATAACATCATCTAACAACACAATGCAGTGGTGAATGTGCGTCCTCTGAAGTGGACCCAATTGTTAATCAATAAACTAACATTTAGGAGCAGATAACAGAAGTTGCATAATCAGGAAAGTCAAAGAGTGGCTTCACAAAAAACAGGGTTTTTTGAGAAAACTTTTAATTTATCTCTGGGTTTTGTGGTTCTAAAATGGGGCTAGTTCACTTCTTGGATCCAACAATATGAAATTTTATTCAGTCCCAAAAACCTGACTAGCTTTTAAACAGTTTATATTTAAGACAGGCTATTAAAACATAAAATATCCACTCACTGGCCAATCATCTGCATAAAACCCTTTTGTATCGTAGAACTTGATTATTCAAGGGGTCTACTCAGAATGAGTATGTACCTGAATGAGTATGGATGAGAAATTGATTATAGTGAATTGTAGTATCTGTGAGCTTCTTGACCTGCAGGTTGCTTGTGTGACACTGACATATCAGTGGTGGGACTGTATGATATTAGAAAATTTTGCGTTGGCGATACTATTTGTAAATATTGCAATGATGATATCAAGAGTGATATATGTCTGTTTTTTTCTTTCCTCCCTTTCTAATCTGTACTTCCTACTCCATGTGAACTTTAACATTTTTGGCAACGTCATTTGGGTATGGTGAGCTTTTGCTGCAGTGAGATTCTGTCCTACTGGCTAAATATTGCATTAGCATGAAAAATACAACTTCCAAACTCTTGATTGGTCAAATTTGGACAAATTTGGTCAATAATTATTGCATTCCAGACCATCTTTTGCGATATGAATATTGCGCACACTGATGATAAATTTGTGATATATTGTGTGGCCCTAATCGGTGGTACATTGTTATGGTACCAGGTGCTTTTATTTTTGTTGTGACAAATGCAGAAAAGCTACCCGAGTGAATTTATTTTCTATTTATAATATGAAAAGCTCCAAAGATGACATTTGTCCAATGGTGAACCCAGTGTGTGATGAGGTTAATTCATGACTGATGGTTTAAGGATAGCAGCATCAAGCCATTGATTTGAGAAACGTAAAAATTGAACACGACAAACCGGTTTAAGTCACAATACATTCATATGTTCAGGGACTTTCAAGGGAGTTGGGTCTGACCGCTTCCCACACAACCCCATGTCTCTCCCTCCTGGACCAAATGCTGGCAAAATTGACAGTGACCATTTAACAAACAAAGGTCAGAAAAAAGCTGACCTCTATTCTGCTGTGCCTTGAGCAAAGGATAAAGCTCAAGGCTTTCATACAGATTTACACAGGGTAAAAAAATAAATACTGGTCCAAGCCTGGACCTATATTCTTACTATATTTAAATTCTTTAAATTTAACTCCATCCCACTGAAATATCTAAGACATCAGAAACAAAAGCCCCAGTTCAGAGTAACTTTTCATCCTGAAGTTCTGTGATTATTTTTATAACTTTCGTTATTAATATATATTGAACACTGACTATGTAATCATGTTTGAATTGATTGAAGTATTGATTATGCTTAACTCTTGATCTTTGTGAAATTACTGTGAGATGGAGCTCATTGTGATTTGATGCTATCTAAATAATTTAAATTGCTGCCTGAATCAAAAATACATTCCATCACAGAACGCTTTTACTTTTTTCTTTTTTTCTTCACTTTAATCTATATTAAGGATGAGTCCCGTCTTCTGCTGAGACCTGACATTGTCTGCTCCAGCATGAAACAGAATCTTACACATTGATAAGGTTTAAGCAGTGTCTCTTTGCACAGCTCATTCAAAGACAGAGGTAATGTCAGTTCAAGCCGTTTTCACTTCGAACTCATCACATATTGATGCCTGCAGGAGCTTACTGCATCAGAGTTTGAACAAACAAGGTCTTTTTTGATCCCCTCTTTTTCAGCTGCTCCCTTCTTCTCAGGTCACCACAGTGAGCAAACTTGTGTGAAAGAATTAGCAATCTTGTTTACATTGGATGACCTTTCTGACACAGCCTGGTTTCAAACCTGCAGCCTCAGGATTACAAGACCGCAGCACTGACTGTTGAGCTACTGCAGCCCCAACGTCTCTTCGAAGAATTCTTTTCGAAAATACTGGTGTTACAGTGTGACAGTGTGGAGTGACAGTGTGGAGGTCCGTCGCTAATCGGAACTACAAACCTGGATGACTGATGTTATTGATGAGAAAACTGTCAGTAAAGCTTTCTAAGGTAATGCAATGGAACTAATACTTTAATGTTTAAGCAAGTAATTCACGACATCCTTTAATGACCTAGGTTTTCATGACATGCTGTTCATTAGCAGATAGAATTATTAAAGTCAGAACAAGATTTGCTAACAATAAACATTCTTAGATATCACTTGTGTTTATCTTTGTGTTTTCCATTGACCTTGTATCAAATCTTGCTAAGATGA
>NW_013952683.1:605308-611433 GCF_001266775.1 Austrofundulus limnaeus | reverse complement strand
ATATATATGTATTTGTCTCAGGCTAAGCACTACACACTACTGAAGTGACCTGCCAATCAACCTCCACCCCCTACCAGTTCAGAATATTATTTTCCTGCCTTGGATTATAACAAGAGCACAACATGAAATACATGTGTCACATGCATTCAATGACATGACTAAACAAAGGCACAGACATAATTCTTTTAAATTTCAGTCTTTTGCCTTTATAATAAGAAAACGACAGTTACAGTATTTAAAGTTAAATGTTGTTGCATTAACTTTATTATTAATTTGTATGTTTTCCTTTATTTCTTTATAAATCATGAAATGTTCTTGAAGCCATCAGCTTAACTTAAAATAAATCTACACGAAAATCTACAAAAGCGTTTTTGAGAGTTCTGAACTGTCAATAAGTTTGACAAAAACTGTAGTCTGGCAGAGGACACTTCTGTAACCTGAAGTGTCCTCATGGAGATAAAGACTTTAGTGCATTCCTGCTGGCTGCAGTAAAAAAAAAAAAATAATTAAAAATTAAAAAAAGTCATCCAGTTGAAGCTGAAATGCTCCAGGTATTCTCTGAATGACACATGTATGCACCTGTTGGAGTGGCATRGTGGCTGAAACATTGGCTTTTTCAAAAATGGATCAGTATTTTAAAGGTGATCTTCCCTGAAAAGAAAAGCAGACCTGCAGGTTGTTGAGCCACATGTTCTGTTTGACTACACAGAAAGGGTGGAATTTTCATCATAGCATCCAAGAAAAAAATGTTTAAACTCAGAGTTTGCAGCAAAATACAAATAAAAACATGGGAAATGGTCCTATGTTCTACAGCTGATCTACAATGGAAAAAAAATACACAGAAGAGTGTCATCTGAGACAAATCAGAGCTGAATGACAAAATTACTAATTACATAAAAATCTTTGATGAGACATGAACAAGCAACATGATAAACATACAATTAAGAGTTTTTCACCAACTGAAGGATTTTTTTATTCTCCACCAGCTGAGTGCAAGAGTCTCCTCAGCAAGCAACACCCTAACCTCAATTACATCCAGTGGGATTCTAAAAATAGTCTTTTGTCAGAGGCTCTGTCTCATTAAACCTGATCTAAAGGCTAATATGCTCTTTCCAAGCTCACGCCCTCTCTGACTAAAGCCCTGAACATTGCAGTAACGATGGCACTGTTGCAGTCTATTCACCTGACAAGAGAAGTAGCGTTGCCTTCTGGTATCGTTGAATTATTCATGTGGAATCTTTCTGCCCAGCTGGGGGTAAGGATAGGGGGTGGATTTGGTCTCTTCAGGTCAGGCTCCTGATCAAGACATAAAAAATAGAAATGTTCAGAGTTTATTACAGAGACAGCTGTGATCTGTGTTAGTTTATTATCTGCATTTAAGTCAAGTTAATTTGGCAGCTTTTTTGTTTCGTCTTCAACATGCAGCATGTTTATTAAGTTTAAATTTGAAGCTTCTCCACAGGCAAGCAGATCATTGATCATTTTAAAGTTCACTGGACCATTTAATGAAGATTTTATTTTTCCAATGGCCTGGTTACAACCAGACCCTTGTCCTTCACGTTGCTTCGTACGAGGGTCTGAACTCTCYGCTATAGAGAAGCGATTCTTGCTGGAGGTGTGGCCTCTGTTGAAGTTTAAAATGATTGGATCAGTTGACCACGACATATGTGTATGCCAGCTCCACTGTGAAGGAGGCTAAGCTAAGAATTGCGCGAGCTGTAAATAACCCTACTGAGAGGAGAGAAGTACAGAGCTGAACAAAATGGCTGTAAATGAGAGCTGCAGACTTTGTCAAACAAAACTAATTTAATTTGGAAGTCTTATCAACACAGACTGGCTTCATTTACTTCCTCCACTGCCGTATGCTAAACTAACTAGCAGACACTACACAGAAAATTGACATCATTCAAAACTCCTCCTTCTGTTTGCTGATTGGCCCAGGTAAAATAAACTCAAAATGTTGACTTGCAACACTTGTTGATGTAACACTCAGTGCTACATGCAGAAGAGTATTTAATTGAGAGTGTAAATCATCTTGGCAATGCTCCTTATAGTTGTAGTCTTGATRTTATTTGCTAGGTATGAAAGCAGCTATCTTTCTCAAATGTTGGAACACTGGATCTGATGTTGTTTCTGAGTCAATCTGGATGTTGGGTTTCAATGTGAGAGATGGCACAGCTTCAATTCTATGTTGCTTGATTATTACYCAYTTGAAGTTGTGTCAAGGTTGGCAGWACCAGAGTTGGAACCCTGAAACTCTGATCTTCTTGTACTAAAATCTTGTGACATAACTACTGCCCTGACTTTGAGTTCCACCAAGATGGTTAAGATGGTTTGTCAGCCATTATCATTTGGGAAATAACAACAGAAAACAAAAMGAATGTTTCACTTTGATTGTTAGGCAGGACAAAAGCATAGCTGTGGGTAACTTTCAACAATAAGCTTAAGGTTTTACTTAAAAACCAAATGTGAGTTTGCTAGGAAACATACCAAAGCCAATGCCACAGCCCTCCTGTAAGGAAATGATTCACTGTCATCTACAGGTGGATGYTCTAAATCAGCCCATAAGAAACCCAATAGTTGGGTTCAGAGCCATTTTTTTTTCTTTGTTTTAAGTTCAGATATGTTAATTCAGTAATTGAACTATAATTTATTAGAGCTGAAAATGTTAGCTTTTTCTATTGAATAATTTTATTTGATGTATATGTGATCAATAGGTGAATGAGATTAATTAAAATATGTATCATTGTGTGTTTGTGTGGCAACATCTTATAAACAGATGGGTTTTTTTTTGCATTAATTAAAAGTTTGAGGTACAGTCTGTTCTGTTCTCACTGTGGTCATTTGTTACAGCCCACTCAAAGAAGAACTGCTGTGCCAAGTCATTCTGTTTATGAAAAATATATAAATATATCTGAGGGCACAGTCATAGTTCGGAGTGTGGAGCCAAGCTGGTCCCAAAGCTGTATCTTCATCTGTGTAAGACAATGGACTGACCTGAACTGAACTGAAGATGTCATGCCCCTGATTCCAAAAGTAAATACTGGATGGCACCTTCTTGCTGTTTGTTCAGTGTGAAAGAGACAGTTGAGTTCTGGTTCTCCAAAATGAGAGAGTGTGTTTAGAACAGGACATCGAGGGCCACAGCCCTGCATGTTTTACTGGTTCCTCAGCTCCAACACACCTGATTTAAATGAATGAGTGATTCTGAGGCTTCTGCAGAACTTGGAAGAGGTTATTCAATGACTGAATCTGGTGTGTTGGAGCAGAGAAAAAAAGCAAAACCTGCAGGGCTGTGGCCCTCGAGGACCAGGATTGCCCACKCCTGGTTTAGAATGTTCTGCCCTAAACTTTGAGTTTAGCACTAAATCTTAACTTTGGATGCCTGTGAGGCTTTCCTTGCCACAGACAACTGAATGGTGAAGGCCCAACCTTTTCAGTACATTCTCTTCAGTTGTGAAAATTTATTGTTGTCAATTTTTTTTTGTGAAAATAGAGATTTTATTTGATCATGTCTACAAATGAATAAATTTGTAGACATGAGCCCACATCTTGGGCTTCATTTTATTTCTTTGATTCAGTGTTGAAATAACAGACCTATCCTAATATTTACAGACTGAATTTGATGTCTTTGTCCTTTTATGGCACAGTCTCTGCATGTCAAGGACTGAAGACTGGGATTATCAGTAATGGTAGCTGCAGTAATAATGACACAACAACCTCCATCTCCGCGAGCATTCTGTACTTGTCACTCTTTCATTGAACTGCTAATAAATGTTCCCTCTTTGCTTCACTTCCTGACTAGATGCTGTTACATTTACCTTGCAGATAGGCTCTGTCGAGTCACATTCAGTCAGAAAAATGCTTTCATCTAACTGGGTTTCTGTCATGACTTACATAAAAAGAATGCACATAACATGCTCAAAAATTTAATGAAGCAGAGAGCAAAATGTTAAATTAATGTGCTTGTATGCCACTGTGTGTCAGTTCTTGAAAACCACTTTTAATGTGTGTGTGTGTTTTAATTGGATGCATATACTTCTCTTAAAGGAGAGCCTTCAGCGGAAAAGCAGACCTGCGTCATTGTTAGTGAAACTGTGAGTCATATGGCAAGCGTTTCTTTGCTCTAGCCAGCAAAATTAATAACACTTTTCTTTTTATGTGCAGCGTAGGTCACTGTTGAGATGTCTCCAGTGAGAGTGTTTTATCAAAAAAAAAAAATAAATCATGCGTAGTGTCTGGGCTTAAAAGGGTCAAAAAACTTACCAGGAACAACAGAGTTTTGGGTGGGTAGATTAGGTTTAGTACCAAGGTGTGGATTGAGTTTAGGCTATATTTAAGGTCCGGGGTGGTTAGTTTTAGGGTAGGCCTAAAGGGTCAAGGTTTGGATATAGAAATTACCAGGAAATGAATGGAAGTCAATGCAAGGTCCCCACGGGAACAGAAAAACAAACTTGTGCATGTGTGGTCCACACTTTGATATGTAGACATCGTTCAGAGATCCATGTCCCCTCTTGGCCATTTTATTAAAAATGATTTAAAATCACATTTTCAGTAATATTATGGTAAAACACCTTTAAAGTCAATTTAATATTGTGTTTTTATTTTATTTTTATTATTTTCAAATTGACCAGAAACATAAGTCCACTCGGCAGTTTAACCTAAAAGTACACTGTTGGGTCTGTTGGCGTGTATGTGTGGGTATGTTTTTGCTACATTGTGTGAACCAATTTTCAGAAAAATGCAGCATCGTGGGGACCGAATGTACATCATGGAGACCAAAGCCTAGTCCCCACGGGTATAGATGCTAATTTCAGGTGGGGGGGTTGGGTTTAGGACCAAGGTTGGTATTGAGTTTAGTTTAGTTTTAGGGTCAGTATGTACCTGTGAGGTTAATTTTAGGGTACATGGTCAGGGTTAGGATATAAAATTACCAGAAAATGAATGGAAGTCAATCCATGGTCCACATGGTGACATAAAAACAAACCTGGACTGACTAGACTTTATTTAATACTGTAAAAAAGGCACTGATTTTTAGTTGTAGTCTTGTTGAAACAAGCAAGCAGGGAACCGCTGCATTTTCTGCAACAATTATTTTTTGTAAAGCATGTCTTATTCATTGCTTGCATTTAGGGCACAATATTTCTTTGCCCATTTTTGCCCAAATCTGTAGCCCCTATGTTTATGATGTAATTTTCTGAAGTATGCACTTTAGGAATAAAGATAAGCAGATTTAGACATTTTTCCCTAATCAGATTATTTGTAATTAATTACTGTATTTATAGCTGGAGTAGTCTTCAGAGTTTTTTCTTGTCTTTTCTAGGACATGCTTTTTGTTTAAGGAGAGCTCCTGCACTAGAATCAGAATACAACTGTAGAGCTCCTGAGTCAAATTAGAGCCTCCCATGACGAGATTGAAATATGTTTGAAAAATCAGTGATTGTTTTAAGATCAAAGTTGTTGCACAAATGTTTTTGAATATGATAAAATTTTAGATGACAAGACTGCAAGCTTTTGAGACTCAAGTATAAGAATCCCAGTGAAGACATTCTYGATGCTGCTCTTCATTGATTCACAGCCCGGTAAGATGCTACCCTTACAATTTGGCAACCTATTCAGAGTTTTTCCTGCCTCTCACTTGTTGACAGCTGACGTGGGCTTCAACACGCCCCCCTTTCCTCAAATCCCTTACCTACTCCCGACATCCACRCCACTCTTCTGCAACTTCCTGACCATGAGCAGCACAGAGCAGGCACAGAAATTTAGTGACTGAATAATTTCAAGGATTTTACATTACAATGTGTTATTAAGTGACCTTGTTAGATGCACCTGCACATTGCTAAAGAAAAATAAGATTTAACCAAAACTGTCAAGTAAAATATGTCTGATCACATTTGGAAGCCAGGTCAACCTGCCCTTTTCYCTGACACATTGAGAATGTTGGTAATGGATTTTTGATTAACATTTTAGTTTACAAATAAAATCAAACATCATTGTATGTGTAAAATGTGAACAAAAGAAAATGGAAGCCTTCAATGCACTCGCAAAAGACAGCGAGAGAGGGGGAGGGAGAGAGAGAGGGAGAGAGAGAGAGAGAGCGAGAGAGAGAGAGAGAGAGAGAGAGA